>NC_050526.1:4682879-4705190 GCF_002922805.2 Oryzias melastigma
TTGCAGATCAACACACATGAAAACTTAAGTGTCAATTTTTTAATTTATGAATTTATAAAACAGAAGCTGATTGGTATCTTATTTTGAAAACCACAAAAAGGAATGGTTGCTGCTTCATTGCCTTGTGTTGATTGCGTTTTGTTCTTTTCCTAATGAATGTATGCCTCTGCCTTGTTAGATGGAGCTCCTGATCAGATGTTTTCTGTACCTTTTACTCTTTGGCTCCTTCATTTTTATATTCTGTCTTTCTGTACTGAGCCGCTCAGTTTTGTGTTTTTTGTTTGCACTTGTACCTTATTCTGATGGCATGGCTGATTTATCGCTTCCTTTATTTACATCCTCAACCTCTGTTTTTTATTAACTTGTTTATGATAACTTCTTGAAACCTTTATCTCTTTTGGTGATTGTGTGATAAAGTATGTTTTGAGTCATCTAGACTATAAAAGGGCAATTTAGTTTTGCTTATGTCATATAAATTTTACTGTACACTGTGTCGCTGCCAACACACAAGACATGCAAAAAAAAATGCAAAAGGTCTCATTTTCATATGAGGACATAGTCACAAAGGCTGAATTATGATGTGGAATGAAATGGAGAAAGAAAAGTTCATAATTAAATTAAAATGAGTTTGAAATTGAAACTAAAATTCATATAAACAAATTCTTAGCATGTTTAAGCTTGTCATTTCATTAGGAAACTAACAAGCATGCATGACAGCAGTTGCAGCACTAAACTCAACAAATGTATACATGTATTCAAACATTAGGGAGTTCACTTTTTTTTAATTTCATGTTTTCTTCTATTCCATTTCATTCATTTTGGTCCTCTATATTTTTACTTTAAGTTTTAAAAGTTTAAAGTTCCTTCAAACCATTTGGTTATATTACTTTGTGAATCACTGGTGAAACTGTTTGAAGATAAAGGTTAACTTTACTGCAATGAGTTCTCTAATCACTTTTTATTCCTCTAGATGTTACACCCATCTATGACTATAACCTCGGTTTCTAGATAATTCTGCTGATTTACTAACCCACATTTTGCCACATGAAAGACAATCACGACTGGCGCTCTGCAGAAACTATTTCCTAGAAAACGACAAAAGAACACCCTAAAATAGAGCAAAAGATGATTGGAATGAAACTTTAACTATTTTGTTTTTATAGAACAACAAAAGTAGCACTTTCTCACCTTTTTTTACTTGATTTATTTTCTTTTTTTGTGAGTTTTAACAGTATCGGCAACCACTTTTGAGCCCTCGAATGAGTGGTGAGCTGCAGTCCAGATGTGTACAGGAGCAGGGAGAAAATAGGTCCTATTTTTAATATTTGTTGTCACTTTATTCTGGGTTCAAACCATATTTCCCCAAAATCTAAGGAGAAAAAATATTACTCGTCCACTGAGTTGGTAGTGTTTGTGACCTTAGAGCCAGTCTGATGGGACAATTTTGATGTTACACCATATTAGTAATAATATTCCTTAAAATAATGCTTGAAATCCCATATTTTGTCCTAGAAAAAGGCAGGTTCTGCTTACATTTTACTCTTAAAATGCATTCATACATATGTGAGATCAGGGTAATTATAACCGGCTCTCCAGATCATTTTATTTTACTGTTATTAATAGTCCGATGTTATCTTGTGCTCATTTCTAACTTGTACAGTTTTGATGAAATATATACTTTATGAAGGGTAAAATATTAAAAGTTATTTAAGGTTTAAGTTGATTCATTCTGAAATAATATTCCTTCCTTATTATTATTAATAATTAATTTTTTTATTTGTTTTTTAGTCTATGTTGGAGTTCAGCTAATATTTAGCCACATGCTAGCTGTTTTGGCTAATTTAGGATTTTTGTTTGTTTGTTTGTTTTTGGCTATTTAGGAGCTTAGCAAATATTTCTGCTTCATGCTAGCTGTTTTTTTGCTAATTTCGCCTTTTTTAATTTGTTTTTTAGGCTTTTTTGGAGTTTAGCTAATATTTTAGCCACATGCTAGCCGTTTTTGGCTAATTTCGGCTTTTTTTGTTTGCTTTTTATGCTATTTTGGAGTATAGCTAATATTTCAGCCACATGCTAGCTGTTTTGGCTAATTTATGATTTTTTTTGTTTGTTTGTTTGTTTGTTTTTTGGCTATTTTCGAGCTTAGCAAATATTTCTGCTTCATGCTAGCTGTTTTGGCTAGTTTAGGCTTTTTTAAATAGTTTTTTAAGGTTGTTTTGGAGTTAAGTTTATATTTCAGCCACGTGCTAGCCGTTTTTTGCTAATTTCGGCTTTTTTAATTTGTTTTTTAGGCTATTTTGGAGTTTAGCTAATATTTTAGCCACATGCTAGCTGTTTTGGCTAATTTAGGCCTTTTTTATTGTTTTTTAAGCTGTTTTGGAGTGAAGTTAATATTTCGGCCACATGCTAGCTGGCTAATTTAGGCTTTTTTTAAATTGTTTTTTAGGGTGTTTTGGAGTTAAGTTCATATTTCAGCTACCTAAATTTTTTTAGGCTAATTTGGTATTTGGCTAACGTTTTAGCTGGTTATCAGCTTCACTGTCTTCAGCTATTCACTTCAGTGGTTTCCAACTATAAACTTTAGTGTTTTCAGCTGTCAGCTTCAGCGTTTTTAGCTACCAATTTCAGCATCAATTTCAGCCAAATTCAGTTCACAGCATTCACATTGGCATTATCGCATCTAAAGTTAAATATATAGCTCATAATTATGTTAAAAAGTTATTCTTTAACATTTTAATGTGTTCAATAAATGTTTATCCTGTTCGGCCCGCGAATTAAGATGCGTTTTGGATTTTGGCCGCTTTTGTGATTGAGTTTGACACCCCTGCATTAATAGAAATGTATATAATTTGAAATTAATGGTTTGCTACTTTACAAAGCTGGATCCATTCCTGGCTCCACCTTAACTTTTAGGCAACATTCCGACCACTCTTCCACTTCAGGGAAGGAATTTTCCTGGAAAAAAACACTGGAAGTGGAAGATGCAGGAGGAAATAGTTTGGAGTTGTAAATATCTGACTGAAACTAAGAGGCCCGTGTGCACATGGCATTAGATGCATATCTTTTTAGGGGAAAACGTGCAACAATCTGTGCATGCGTGGGCTGCAGAATTCCACACGTGGCATGACGTTAGTTTGAACTATTCCTGCTGTAATAAATCCCCGAAATACTCCACCGCACTGCGGGTTTAAACTACTCCAGCAGTCACCTCCCTCTGTAATTTACAAAAAAACGACAGCCCCCCCGAGTTTGCAAGAAGCTGCATGCATGTGGGTCTGCACGTAGCGTTGAGGGAAAAAATCCAGCCCCGAGCTGGAGACAGCCAACTGCACGGTGAGACATCACAGATAGGACGAGCCACCGGTTCCTGCTGACTTCACCGAGTCCGTTCGTGAGGAAGTTCTTCAGAGGAAGCAACGAGCAGGCTGACCCCTCAGGACGAGGTAAATAAGTAGAGAAAAATCCTCCAGAGGTAGATAAGATAAGAAACCACGTGGTGTCATTTTAGGGTTATTTTTTTCTGTCCTCAGCGTGTTTTGCAGAGGCTGCTAAATCACGACTCTTCAAACTTTTTAAGTGAATGAGCATGCCCAATTATTATTAGTGTGTATTTTTGCGTTCCAAAAAACATAAATGCAGCTTTTGTCCCCGTTTAATTTAATTCTTTGATGATTTGTTGCATTTTATTTTGAAAATACTCGGTCTTTTAAGGCACAAAAAACGTCACGCGCCGCCGCTACAACACCGTTTCGTAAGCTTGTTATTTTTAATTATCGCAATTTAATATATGAGTGAAATGGACCGTTTCTGAGTCATTTATTTAAAAACCTAAAACTAACTTTGGGTTCAAACTGTGTGCAGTTTTCTACGAGTCCAGGCAAGTTCAGACCGTCGGCCTCCATTGGACTGTTTTCAGTTCTCGCACGAGCGGGGAGGGGCGAAGACGTGGCAGTTCCACATCCTTCCTGTTCTGTCGTATTCCACAGCTGCCGTCACGCTTAACGGACGCTGACCACCAGACAAGATGTTAAAACATCATATTAAAACATTTATGTTACTAAAGTAACCCTTACAGGAAAAGAAAGAACGAAAAGATAGAATTAAAGTGTTAGGTTGAGCTGCTCTTGGAAAAAATGGAAGATTTTAACTCTCCGTTTTCTTCATGCTAGGAAAAACAGAAAATATTTATTTAATATTCGGGTAAATACTTATTAATAACTTAAAGGTTGTTGTATGAATCATATACTCTAATTGTATCCACTTGGGGTGATGGGAAGGGTGTAATTCCTCATTTTAAGTACAGTAAATGCCTATTTTCCGACTAAAAGAAAATCAGTAAACGCATCACTAAGTGCGTTACTTTCGGTTCAACAAAGACATTTTATTTATCTAAAATCTGAAAGAATAAAACGGAAAAATTAGTTATTTTAGTGAGCATATGGCTGAAAAATGGGAAATAAAATAAAACTAACACTAAAAGAAAATATTAATTAAAAAAATGTTTAAAAAAATGTAATCGTTGACAATTTAATCTTTAAGAGCTATTGAAGGACAAAGGATTGGTATGCTTTTTATAAGTGATGCTAAACAGATCTTTAGTAAACACTTTTATGGTTATTTGTTTTTATTCTGCAGTATAACTATTGTCATAAACCTCAGAAGAAAAAAAATATATATTATCACTTTTTCTTTTAATTATAAATATCAAACTCAATCAATCAAACTTTATTTATAAAAAAGCGCTTCTCATACTCGCGCAACTTGAAGCGCTTTACAATTAAAAGCAGAAACAAGCAAATAAAAAAATCAGTGAGCGTTCTTCTGTTTTTTAGAAGGGAATTGATCCTTACATCATTAACCTGCCTCATCTTGTTGTAAAAGCCTATTAAAACGCTCCTGAAACACAGTTTTATACATGACCTTTACTTTCCAACATTTTGTGTTTGATTATTCTTCAAAGCTGCAAGTCTGCCACCAGAAATTTAGATTTTTTATTCAAGACTGAGTTCCTTTGCAGTTTCTGCACAAGTCAAATGCAGATCTAAGTCAGACAGAGTGACAGCAACCACAGACATTTGTCCCAGAGTACTGCTCCAAAGAAGTTCTGAACGGTCCATAAAACCCTTTTTAGCTCAACCGCACTTTCAGTCCAAACGTCTTGTTGCTCTTTTCATGTCTGCCACTTTTGTTTTTATACCCAATACAATGACACTAGTACCAATACTACTATGTATTATAGTAAATGTAGTTATAGTAAAATTATAATGAAAGGATTCATCTGTTGAATTGATCTCTTTCAGGATGGAGCTACCGTGTTGGTGTTTGTTATTGCTGAGCTGCCTGGAGTCGCTCTCAGCCAACAATGATTTTTTCACATCAATAGGTAAAACCGCATTTGTAAAATAACTCATTCAGCTATTATCAAAGAAAAGAAGTGCTCTTCTCACTGCTTTGATTTCCACCCCTCAGGGCAGATGACAGATCTCCTGTACACAGAAAAAGACCTCGTCACGTCTCTCAAAGACTACATCCGAGCCGAGGAAAACAAGCTGGAGCAGGTCAAACGGTGAGCTTTCCAAGAGTCCATGACTTTTCTAATCGGATTAACTAAACACCCTTTTTACAAAACATCCTCGGAGAATGGATGTGTCGGACTTTTATTCCATAGAATCTGTAAATGCAAGAGATCTGTAACCTGAGACTCCGGAGACACATACGGCTCCTTCTTCCCCCAATTGAGGTTTTTTGGCTTTAAAAATAAAAAAAATGTTATCAATTTAATTGTATTAGGGGTTTGTATTTTTGGTTACTTTTTTTTAATTAATCAAATTTTGTCATATTTTGATTTTTAAGATGACATATAACTAAAAAAATGATGGTAAGAATGGTTTATTATTAGAATTAGCTTAAAGCACATAAAGATTAGAGGAAAAAAAATGATTTTTCTCCAATGTTGTCATGTTTATATTCAATAGTAAAAGGGGAAAAGGATGACGGTGTAACAAAGTCATAATAACAATTCAAATGTGTTGCAGAAGGAGGGTTTTATTTGACGTTTTTTTTTTAAAGGAGCTTGCTGCAAAAAGTAAAATAAGTTGAATTTGATATAGATTAAAATGATAATACTTTATTATAAATATTTAAAAGATATATGTTGTAAAACCATAACTTAATGGTCTCAAAACCATTTAAAAAAGTGTATTTTTCTAAAGAGTAACTTTGCGGTTCTCTGTGTGTTTTGATCAGTAAGCAACTGGTCCAAATGGCTCTTTTAGCATTAAGGCTACATTTTTTGGCAAAAATAATTCACTTCAACCAAAGCTGTTTTGGAATAGTTTAAGGAATTGTCAGCATGATCCATAAGTTTTTGTTTAATGGATTGTTCTGATCTTAAAGTCCCACTCCAGTCGTCTTCTGATCTATTTTCAAAGCATCCCAGTGGTTTTTTAATCATGATCATGCCATTTTTAGGCAAAAAAAATAAAACGGTTGTTTTTAAGACATAGTTTACCAACAAAAAATTGCGATCAATAATGCAACCGTACAGTTTTGAGCTATACTCATAATTTTCTTAATATATGTTGTCCATCATCAGAAAAATGCCACAAGAACCCAATTTTCTTCAGACTTTAACTCCTTGATCTCTGTCTCAGGTGGGCTGATAAGTTGGACTCCCTGACATCCACCGCCACACAGGATCCCGAAGGTTTCCTGGGTCACCCCGTGAACGCCTTCAAGCTGATGAAGAGGCTCAACACAGAGTGGGGGAACCTGGAGAGCCTTGTACTTAGTGACACCACCGATGGTATGGAGCAACAGTCTGAGCTTGCAGTTGCACTTTAGAGCCACATTTTTCCGAAACCCTCAGGAATGTCCTTAACATATTTTTGTGATTAAAATACCAAACTGAACTTTTGCTTTCTGAGTTGATATCACAACACGTTAGGACAGTGTTTGTGCAACTTAGCAGATTTGGCGTCACTCCGTATCTTGTAGTGCTGCCACAAATGATTATTTTAATAGTCGACTAATCGGGTAATGCGCAAACTGGATGTAAAGCACACATCTTAACCATCATTAGCTTTAAACTAACAAATAAATAGATGTATAGTATCAACTGCGATAATGCTGTAAGCTGAATTTGGCTGCTAAAGATGCTAGTGCTGATAGCTGAAGATGCTGAAGCTGATAGCCAGCGAAAATATTAGTTAAATGCCAAATTAGCCTAAAAAACTGAAAAAGCCAGAGTTAGCCAAAAAACTAGCATGCAGCTGAAACATAAGGTAACCTCGAAATTAGCCCGAAACAACAGCTGAATTAGCCAAAATAGCTAGCATGCAGCTGAAATATTAGCTAAACTCCAAATTAGCCTAAAAAACTGAAAAAAGCCTAAGTTAGCTAAAATAGATAGCATGTAGGTGAAATATTAGCTAAATACCAAATAAGCCTAAAAAATAAAAAAAAACCTAAATTAGCAAATATAGCTAGCAGCTAAGATATTAGCTGAACTTCAAAATAGCCTAAAAAAGCTGAAAAAAAGCCTAAATTAGCCAAAATAGCTAGCATGTAGGTGAAATACTAGCTAAACTCCAAATTAGCTTAAAAAAACTAAAAAAAACTAAATTAGCCAAAATAGCTACCTTATAGCTGAAATATTAGCTAAACCTCAAAATAGCCTAAAAAACAGAAAAGCCCAAATTAGCCAAAATAGCTAGCATGTAGCTGAAATATTAGCTAAACTCCAAAACAGCCTAAAAACAAGAAAAGCCTAAATTAGCCAATATAGCTGAAATATTAGCTAAACCTCAAAATTGCCTAAAAAACAAAAAAACCCAAATTACCCAAAATAGCTAGCATGTAGCTGAAATATTAGCTAAACCTCAAAATAGCCTAAAAAACCAAAAAGCCCAAATTAGCCAATAAGGCTGAAATATTAGCTAAACCTCAAAATAGCCTAAAAAACAAAAAAGCCCAAATTAGCCAAAATAGCTAGCATGTAGCTGAAATATTAGCTAAACTCCAAAATAGCCTAAAAAACCTTAAGAAGTGCCAAAATAGTCCAAAAAGCTAGCATAATACCATCATAACTTTTAACTTTACTACATTCTGACTCCATATAATATAAAGTAATGACTAATCAACTATTAAATTACTCGTCGGCTATTTTAATAGTCGATTAGTCGACTAATCAGGGCAGCCCTAGTACTTTGCACCAAATAGTAGATTTTTTCCACTTATATTATCCATTTTATGGCTAAATGTAAATGGATTTTGACAAAAAGCATCAAAGAGTGGCTGATTATTTATTTCATTTTATATTTCCTGTTGTATCTTTTCAGGATTCATTTCCAACTTGACCATCCAGAGGCAGTATTTCCCCACGGACGAGGACCAAACTGGGGCCGCTAAAGCTCTTCTCCGCTTACAAGACACATACAAGCTAGATGCCAATACCATCTCTACAGGAGACCTACCTGGTAAAAGTGTACTCAACTCAAGACTTCAAAAATGCTGTTTTTAGGCTAAACTATTGTGTTGATTATCTAAGAACCTGTCATTTTAATTATAACTCTGCTGTTTTTCCTTTTTCTTCAACATACTAGGAGTGAAGCACAAGAACCGCATGACGGTGGAGGACTGTTACGAACTGGGCAAAGTGGCCTATACTGAGGCGGACTACTATCACACCGAGCTGTGGATGGCCCAGGCCTTGAGGCAGCTGGAGGAGGGAGAGGAGTCCCCTTTAGACAAAGTGACTGTTCTGGACTATTTGAGTTATGCCATCTACCAGCAGGGGGAGCTGGAGCGCGCGCTGGATTATACCAAGAAGCTGCTTCAGTTAGGTGAGTCTGTGATTCAAACCAAACTTTTTTGTTCAATCACTGATGCGAAACAGTGGGTGCTGTTATGCTGTGGCGACCCCGAAAGGGATAAGCCTAAAGTGAACTACTACATTGTTCAAGCGCTTATCTTGCAAAACTGTCTTAAAAAAAATCCAATGATAAAACCACAATAAATATATGCATATACTCAATTCTAAAACATACCGTTTCATTTGTATGTTTGGTTATACTCTCTCTACACTTATAAAAAAAAAGCAAATTCTCCTTAAGCGCAAAAAACCCTAAATCTAATGTTTTGCCTTTTATTAAGTGCAAATAATTTTGCTTTTGTGTGTTTGTCCTTTTGTGCGACATTTTCAGTGACTCAATCAGCGGGTAAAAAAATAAATCTACGGTAATATGGTTGCTAAATGCGAGGATTTTTGTCCTGAACTTCCAACCATTTTCTTAACCTGCTAAGGTCACGGGGTTGCCAGAGATTGTCCCGGTTATTGTTGGGCAAATGGGAGATAAACCCTGGACAGGTTGCCAGCCTGTCGCAGAGTCCATGGAGCTGGAGTGATCGAGCCCACTACGCTAGTCAGCCTCACCTAGTGTCCAGTAGTGCTAGCAAGGTCCACCACCTAGGGTCCAGTAGTGCTAGCAAGGTCCGCCACCTAGGGTCCAGTAGTTCTAGCAAGGTCCACCACCTAGGGTCCAGTAGATCTAGCGAGGTCTGGCACCTAGAGTCCAGTAGTGCAAGTGAGGTCCACCATCTAGGGTCCAGTAGTGCTAGCGAGGTCCACCACCAAGGGTCCGGCAGAACTAGCAACATCTGCCGTCTAGGATTTGACAGAGTTAGCAAGGTACTTTGCCCAGGGGCCGGTAGTGCTAGTGAGGTCTACCACCCAGGATTTGGCAGAACTAGCAACATATGCTGCCTAGGGTTTGGCAGAGCTAGTGAGGTTTGCTGCCCAGAGTTTGGGAGAATTAATGGTCCCGCAAAACTAGCAAGGTCCGCTTCTTTGTTAGTTTTCTACAAGACGGAAAGCTGCTGCGGGTGCCGTCATAGCGGGCGTGATCCCTCTAGCTCTATGGGTTTATGGTTATATTTTCTCCTCTCGGGTTAATGCGAGGCAGAAATTCTTCAAATTGGGCCACAGACAGACGGAAGTAACGCTTACAACAACCGTCATATTGGCCCAGCTCCTGCAGCAAATGGTGAAACTCAATGAACTACAAGGGTCTCTAAATGATCTGGTGAACCCAGCAGGCGATGTGCTTGCTGGCACCTCTGTAGAACTCTCCAAAACATATAAACCCAAACTGCTCGCTCAACATCATCCATGTTTTCCACGATGTGGCAACAAAATAAAGTACAGAAAAATGGCGGTAGCTCCTCCCATATGCGGCCGGGGCGTCAAGGCGTTGAGCAGTAAATCGCATCCAGTGTGAATCCAACTTAATAGTCCATTGGAACAGCTACCACCTTGAATAATTACTAACGGTATTCCTGCTGACCTCTTCTTCTTAGATCCAGAGCATCAGCGCGCCAAAGGCAATCAGAAGTACTTTGAGTACCAGTTGGAGAAAGAGGAAAAGAAGGAAAAGACCACAGAAAAAGAAACCGAACAACAAGATCGAGGGAAAAGAGACACAACCCAAACGAAGAAGAAGAAGTCTCAAAAGACTTTCTCTCTGATCCCAGAAAGGAAGAAGTACGAGATGCTTTGTCGAGGCGAAGGAATCCGGATGGTAAGGGCTCAAAATGGTGACGATTCCAAACGATGACTCGGTGTGAACGAGTTGTTTTCTATCTCTAGACGCCCCGCAGACAGAGCAAATTGTTCTGTCGTTACTACGACAACAAACACAACCCCAAGTTTGTGCTGGGGCCCGTCAAGCAGCAAGACGAGTGGGACCGGCCCTACATCGTTCGCTACATCGACATCATCTCCGACGAAGAAATTGAGAAGATCAAGCAGTTGGCCAAACCGCGGGTAAGTCGTTCCAAGCGAACAACAGTCGTTTGATGTCGTGGGTAGTTTCGGGGGAGGGGAGGTCGTAGTGTCGGAGGTGGCAGTTCAAAGCTGTGAGGCCGGTTGGGGGTTGTGGAAGCACGCAGGCATGCACATGGTTGGGCGTGTGCGCGTGTGTGTGGGTAACCCCTGTCCCTGGCTTCACAGCTGCGCAGGGCAACCATCTCCAACCCCGTCACTGGAGTGCTGGAGACTGCTCCTTACAGGATCAGCAAAAGGTAAGTCCGAGCCAAAAGCTGAGTGGAAGAACGCGGGGATTTCCTATTTCCCTGAATCTCTCTTCAATTACTTCACATTTTTTTTTCTCTAATATCCTCGTCTGTCCAGAACTCAGTTTTTGTGTTTTTTCTCCCCGAAGCTTAAAGGCTTTTTAGAATACAGCTGAGAATGATCAAAGCCATCTGCAGACTAATACTGGTTTAAAAAACAAGATGTATGAACTTTATTGATGTGGTTCCACAAAGAGAGATGGAAAAGATAATTAAAGCTTGGATTCTGAAACTCAATTTGTGATTCTTTTAAATTGTATATTTTTTCTCCAAGTTTTCAATATTATTTTTTTCAAATGTTCAATTTTATCACTTCAAATTTTTAATAAGTCCTTCAAGTTTTCAATATGTATTTTTGATTTTAAAACTGCTTTCGAATTATACTTTTTTTTTTATTTTTATTTTAAATCTGTTTTTTCGTTCACTTTAAGCAGCAAGAAAGTTTCACTTTTTTACTAATTAATACATATATTTTCTTAGAGCCTGAAGAAGAAAAAGTCATGAATTGATTGTTTTTTACATATTTATTTTTGGCAATGTCTTATGGAAAACTTTGATCCTTCTTAGGCAAAACAGTATCAAGTAGTGACCACATCTGCCTTTTTCTCCTCTCTTCTCTTGTTTTCCCACCTTCTCCCCTTTTCTTTTTCTTTCGTCTTCTCCTGACTCTGAAACGGCCATAGTTAAGGCGCGCCACGGTGCATGACCCCCAAACTGGGAAACTTACCACAGCCCAATACCGAGTCTCCAAGAGGTAAGGGGTTAAAGGTCATCAGGATGGATGACGGTGCCTTAACTTCCTTCCTGTCCAACTTTACATCACTGATTCGGCTTGTTTCACCTCGCAGCAGCACGAAAATACCACAAAAATGGGGAAACTGTGTTAAAGTCCCCCTCCGATCATGTTTTGATCTAATTTAAAAGTCGATTATTTTCCATTCGTCTCAGAAAATCTGCTTTTATTAAACTATGGGTTGAGCATATCAAGCCTTTAAGGCCAGACTTTGTTCAAATAATTGTTCAATACTGGACATAAAAGTAATTAATAAATAAAATTATTTAATGTGCACACCCCCTTTTTTAATTGTATTATTTTTTTCACTCTCCCTTGTTAAAGTTCTATGTGTTTACAATCCTTGTTAAGGAAAAAAAATGAAAGAAAGTGGATCATGTTTGTGATTTATTCTAAAAATGTAACTTCTAGCTGCATGAGTCTTTCTAGAAAATAAAGAATTGAAAAAAAAGAAAAAAGTGGTAGATTAAATATGATTATAATGTTTTTAGCAAAAAAAGTGTCATTTTTTAGGACATAGACTCTGCAAGAGTTCACTAAAAGTTTGCTTCTTAAATGTGAGCGGAACTGGGCGATATTGAAGAAATTCCTATATCACAATATAAATTATCTAATATCATGTATTGTATTGTGATATATATCATGATATTTATATATCACGATATACCATAAAAAGTATATTTTCAGTTTTTCTCTGAAAAAATGTCATTGCATACTTTTCACAAATGGGAAACATTTGTTTAAAGTGAACAGTTTGAAGTCTGTTAGTAGAAAAACACATTTTTGCTCTAAAGTTTAGCAATAAAATAAAGAAATAAACACAATAGAGGAGAAATGGCACAATAGACACTTTTCTATCACCTACGATTTTGTTCAACCAGCGTTTTTTCAATAATATTTTTTTTAATTCAACAATAATTTGATTAGAAAAATACTCAGAAATGCAGTTTTAAGCTTCATTTTCTTTACAAATGCCTTAAAAATTGTTACAGGAACATGTTAAAAATGCATTTTTTTATTGTGGCTGGTTTTTAATCTAAAGACTTAGTAGGAAAGTTACAAAAGTAACAAAACAGTTTTGCTAAGCGGGTACCTTGATTTTTCAAGTACATTTCCTTCACAACAATTAATCTTAGCTTTTTACCCCTTTCTGGTTTCTAAAAACAGGATTTGAAACTGCTGCGATGGCATAAAGAGTGTGTGATGAAAAAGAAGGAACCTTTTAACGTATTAGATGCATATATAAAAACTGAAATTGTCCGTCCTAGATTTAAAAGAAGATTTAACTTTAGTAGATTGTTTACGGTTTAATTTGAATCCTGTTTTATAGATTATGTCGTAAAACTTGTATTGTGAGGGTACGAGGGAAATGTTTAACTTACCTCTGCTAGACGGAGATTTTCTTCTTGATTATTTTGACTTTGTAAAAATATTGAAAATAAGAAAATAAAATGGTGAAATAACAGATTTAGTGCTTGATTCTCTGGGCTTAAACAGGTGAAAACATCGCCACCTTTTAGCCAAATCTATGATTATGTTCATAACCTTTTACCCTGAACTGACTGGAGATCATTTCATTCTAGAAGCTTTTTCCTTGTTTTCCAATCTTTCCCTGCATTAACAAACTCTTTATTCTAGAGCTTTTTGCAGCATGCTTCCTGCATTTTCAGAAGAAACATTTTGAAAATCTTCCAGCTTGTTCTCCTTCTGAAATGTTTTCTCTCCTTCGTGCGTTGCAGCGCTTGGCTCACTTCGTACGAAGATCCGGTGGTTGAGAAGATCAACCAGAGGATTGAAGATCTCACAGGGTTGGAAATGGACACGGCAGAAGAGCTGCAGGTTAAGGAGCTTTGTTTAACTTGTGGATGTGAAACTGGCTTAAAATTAAACTCATCCTGATGGTAACATTTCCTCCAATTTGATTTTAATTCTAGTATTTAAAAATAAGTTTTTGAAGGAAAATTGGGAGAACTTTTCTGTCAAAAGCTCTTTATAAATAAAGTTTTTTTTAAAGGAGAGCTAAATTTTTATTTGTCTCTCCACAGGTTGCAAACTACGGCGTGGGAGGACAATATGAACCTCACTTTGACTTTGGAAGGGTGGGCAGCTTCCAACTTCTACATTTTGAAATTTTCTACTTTATTAATGTGTTCTTTTGAAAAAAAAAAAGATACTTATTGACTGTTTCTGTGCAGAAAGACGAGCCAGATGCCTTTAAGGAGCTGGGTACAGGGAACCGCATTGCGACGTGGCTCTTTTATGTGAGTAAACCGTCTTTAAGCTTCTCCTGTCATTTACACAGGATAAGCTTGTCATTTGTCATCACTCCATCTTTCTGTTAGTCACATGAAATGAGAAGTTGTTGGTATAAAATGGAGGATAAAGAATCCGAGTGGCGTCCCACAAAGACCTCCAGTGACCTATTTTCCAAAGATTTTGTTGCCACACAAGCAGACTTTTTCCATTTGAACTATGAGGCTTTTATTTTGTTAAATGCAGATCAAATTGAATATAATCTCATTTATAATTTTTTTAAATTTCTAAAAGCTTTTGTAAAAAACTCTTAACAGGAGAAGTAATATTTTAAATTTAAATGTAATTTAATAATTAAAAAAAACACTTTTAAACTATTTTATTTCAATTTACACAATTTGACTCACACATTTAGGCAAACCATTAAATATTTACACAACTAAATGCTACCAGGTGTAATGATACACTATTTTGGACTCCCAGAAATAATAATATCTTGTAAATCTGCATGTATCATCAGCGTTTTTCTCCTCACACGTATTTTTGCCTCGTTGTTGCAGATGAGTGATGTGTCTGCAGGGGGCGCCACAGTATTTCCTGACGTTGGTGCGTCAGTTGGACCTCAGAAGGTAAAACCATTCCCCAAACACTCACTAAACATGCACTGTTGCTCTCTTAGCTGCAGTGGTTGAACTTTTGGGTGATAAATTAAACATGAAATACGATACATTAATGTTTTTAAAATATTAAACACCACTTCTCCTTTTTTAAGATAACACATGACACATTTCTTAATTTCTTGTAATATTTATGCACAAATTATCAAATAAATAATGTGAATTAAGTGAAATAAATAATACTTTTATCTTACTTCACTTTGGAAATACTTTTGACTGTATATAGAGAACTGGATAGAGCAGGTGTGATGTCACCCATAGAAATACCTTACCTTTGACTCCAGCAAAATGAAGCCAAATTAGTCGCCACTTTTCCACGATAAGGACGCCGCCATGTTGGACTCAGACGACAACGATTGGTCCAAGTTGGTCTGAGTCAACGTTTCTATGGCAACTACTGTCGCCAATCAAGCTTGTTCAAAGTCCACACCCCTTCCCCTGGAAGCAGCTCGGTAGAATCTGTCAATAAAATGTTGAAGGTGGGGCCACATGCCTTTAGTGAGGCATCTGATTGGTCAGTTTTAACTTCAATAACTCGCTAAACAACATAAATATCATGAAAAAGTGGAATTAGCAGGAAAATGTTAAGAAAAAAGTATCAGAGCAAGAATGGTCATTCTTACAAATAAAATGTTTAGTTCTCAATAGAAGTCCATAGGATTTTGGCTACTTCCTACTTAGAACACGACTTTAGACCTGAACTCGGTCCAGTTCTTTATATACAGTGAATGTTTAAAACATATGGGCTATGTGTGAAAAAGTGCAGGACTGTCTAGTGCCCTGGATTTTAGGATTTTAAACGTAATTCTAACACCGTGCTCACTACTTTTCTTTTGTTTTTCTAAACGTTAGATATGATGTCACCAATTTCACAAAGTAGAAATCTAATCAAAACAAGTATTTTATGATGATTATTTACAAATTAATTGTGTTCGGATGATAAAATGTTGATGTTTATTATTAAAAACTTATTTTTTAAATTGTTCAAATGCAATGCATTGTGGTCCAGATTCCCAAATCTTTTTTTTTTTCATTTTATTTCATTTTTATTCTTTAAAAAACACAATATAAACTTGTAAACTCAAGCATGATAGAAAAGGGAAAAAAAATGAAAAGGGGACAGAAAGAAGAAAAACTTAACTTTATCGATGCTCCTGGTTTATCGCTGAGAATTCTGGGAAATATCTGGGACACTGGATTTTGGTATTGCAGACTATATCCAAATTCCTTCATTACTCAGCATATAGTGTGTTTTTCATTTTCTAATACTATCCAAAACTACAACTCCAAAATCGAGTGCGCTAGAAATTTCCCAGAAGTCTTTGCGAAAAACTAGCGTGCATCTCTGATCACTACATTAGCGAATATAGACCACAATGCATTTGGCGTCAATTTTAGTGAAAAAAATTAAAGTAAATGTAATTTTTTAAAAACCATCCACATTTTCATCATTAGAGTCACAAACAGACGTGAAATTTTCAGTTTTCTCTTCCTGAAATCGATGACGTCATATATCTGTCGTTTAGAAAAACAATAGGAAAATACTGAGCATGGGGTCAGAATTCTTTTTAGAATCCAGGCCACTATGAAGTCCTTAGTAGTTAGGGTGGGAACTCAGACAGAGGCGTAGATTCCGATGAAATGGCGAACGCACTAAATAGTGAGTAGTGAAGACATTTGGACACAGCTATAATGTAGGTCAACCTACGTTATCTGGACATCTGCTGACCTCTGTGCTTTGGTTCATCTCAGGGTACGGCTGTGTTTTGGTACAACCTGTTTGCCAGCGGGGAGGGCGACTACAGCACCCGACACGCAGCCTGTCCAGTGTTGGTGGGCAATAAGTGGGGTGAGTTTGGCTGGTTAAATAGTATGGAATTTGATTTAAATCAGTTTCTTTTTTTAATTTTTTGAAGTAACTGTTAAATATTTTATTTCCTGTGTTTTTAGTATCAAACAAGTGGATCCATGAAAGAGGCCAGGAATGGCGGCGACCTTGCGGCCTAAATGAAACTGAGTGACACCCGGGTCGTTTTACTTCTTGTTAAGCACCAGAAAACACAGACGGCATCCGAACGGCTTCCTCTGTCCACAATTATTTGCTTCCTTTGTTTTTCTCCATGCATCACCAGCCTCTGAGCCTAGAGATCACTCTCAGTCGAGCCCCTGGACAGATTGAGCATGGCGCCGGCAGACAGCTCGGCCGTTGAATGGTTTTGAGAAACACTTCGTTCACTCCCACGTGTCTTTCTTTGCACTCTCACTGAGCAGCGGTTCTGTGGTAAAACTCCCCTCCAGTGGTGACTTGCAGGGACAAACTTCCTCCTTTCTGTTTCTCTACAAAGAGCTGTTGGTGTTTTCAAAAAGGCACTGTCTGATGGATTCTAAGAAAAACCTCAATCGTTTAAGCAACGAAAATGTCCTACAGCTTCACATTTTTTTTTATTCTTCTCTTTTTCTGCCTAGTTTTTTATGCATTTACATGGAATGACTTTTACTCAGCAGTTACAACCAAGTTTTGTTTTTAAAAATATATTAGAATGAATGTACTGCTTCGGAAATGGATCATACTCTCAAAAACAGAAATATCTTACAACTCTACAAGGTGACAGTCTGAGTAACAATCAAGCGAAATGGTTGATTTAAAAACTCTTGTAACACTAGTGATTAAACTATACGATAAATTATACTTGAAATAACTCATTAATTTCAATTTACTTTAACCCAACACACTGCATACTGTCAAGTATTTTTTATTATTATACATAATTTTCAGCACATATTTTTATTTAGGATTTCTTAAACAAATTAAGGCATATTCCGTCTTAAATCATTTGTTTTTGATCAGTTTATGATTGAAAAGTGTCCCTGCAAGCCACTCTGGGTTTTATCAGAAAGCTGAACTTTTATTTATATGTCCGAAGCAATTTTTGTTTTTATGTAATGTGCAAAAAAACCCTCTGAAGTGTGCTCTTTTTTTATTTCTAAAATAAAGATTGTGTATTGACATGAGTGGAACACACTGCAGCTGACTGTTGGTGAGGAGGGTGAGATGGGAAATTTGGGGGAAGGAATGAAGGGGTCACATGACTGTCAAGTACTAACCATTCGGTCATTTGCCCATCTGTGACAGCCACACTTAGACGCCTGTCAGGTCGGGGGACCAGGGAGAGCAGAGAAGAAACAGAGTCTTCGGAGGAGAAATAATAAATTAGGAAACTTACCATTTATTCAGCTACATTTTTGAGTGTAGAAGGAAGAAAATGACAACAATGATGATGAATCAAATGGAAACAACTGTGCATTATGATAACGGCTACGAGGATGAGTACATGATGCAGGAGGATGAGTGGGACAGGGACATGCTGCTGGATCCTGCCTGGGAACAACAGCAGAGAAAGGTGTGTCATTTTTATTTTATTTTTTCAAATAGAAAAACTGTTTTAAATTACTATAAAACTGTAAAGAAAGACAACAGACAATCGTGTTTTATTTATTTATCAAGAACTCTGATAAGTTTGAGGAAGATTTTTTTTTTAATTATTATCAAGCAGTTATGTGTTTTCGTGAAGTTTTGGAAAAGTTAAGAATGGCACCGGGGACATTTTCTATCGTCGCACACACTTCCGGTTTATTTTTTCCAAATTAAAAGACCCGTCCATCAACTCAAATGAGCGTCAGATTTGTAATAATAAAAAATGAATTACATTTTTTGGAGTAGTAGGGGGAAAAAAAGCTAAAATATCTTGGTCTTAAATATTTTTGAAGGATAAATTACGTTATATGTTGCTCAACAGCTAAAAAACATGGTGGCCTTTCACATTAGCCACAATTTTACCATTTTAGCATTTTTATTCTAAATAAAGAAGACATTAAATAAACATTCTCAGAATACCCAGATAAAGATTAAAGTAAAACTAAACTACTAACACAATTCCCAATAGAGTAACATGTCTGTTAATTTGGGTTTTCCTAAACAATGTAGACTACGGAGGCCTGGATATGACATTTTAAAAATACATTTCTCAAGCTAGCTTTTTTTGCGCACAAAAAATGATTAGTATTTTTGTATATTTGTGAGCACAAATTGCTATTTTGAGGGAACAATTTAGTATTATTTTTATATAATGTTCAGGGCTCCGTAGAAAAAAATGACTTTAAAAAAGAATCTTTTAATATCAAAATCGAAATAATCAATAGCTTAATTTGATGCGAAAACGTTTTGTTTTGCTTCCCAGTAAAAATACATGTTCAACAAAACAAAACAGGTACATTTCTTGGTCTTATTTTGAAGGATGACATCACACTCCCATGCACTTCCGGTTGCGTGCAGTGAACTTGAGCCGCTCGGGGCTCCTTGACGGACGGATGCGGCGGGTACCAACTAACAATAGCCCAGCTTCCAGCGGCTCTCCAGACCGCTGCCTCTCCACTGATACGCGCGGAATGCGAGCTGTCAACAGATGCTTCTAACACATGATGACGCTCTCGGGATCAGAATGGACCCCCGTGCTAATTTTAACTCAGGAGACCAAAAGGCATTATAGTTGGGTTAATCCAGTGTCCTTGGCGCGGAATTCCTTTGTTTATAGAAACCACGTAGAAAATACTGCAGCAACTCCATTTAGCCCCAGCCTCCAACGCTGTCAGTTGTTTTTAGGACTTTAAAAGTTGGCTTGGGCCTTAAACTGTGGCTCTTTGGAGGCCTCATCCTGATGCCCTCAGTGACCTGCTGGATGACAATATGTGTATTTGTAGCAACACAACGCACCACAATGATATTTAGATCCATAAACTCCACACTTTTGTCAGCGATTATCTATTCAACGATTGTGCTTTTATTACCAACAAGTGCACATTGTTGTGTTGTTGTCTTTTTAAGCAGCTGTGCAGCATCACAAACTCATAATCATGCATCTATTTTACACTGTTGGTCACTTTGAATACATTTCTGGGTTTTAAAACCTGCAAACAGCAATACACGGGCTTTTATTTTGATAGAGCTCACAGGAAACTGTGTAGAAGGGGACATATTCTAAGGAAGATGCAGATCTGCACTGCCATGATGTGTTACCAAATATTTAAATTATAAGTACTAAATGTAAATAAATAAATTAAATTAATAAAAATACTTTATCATTTTAAGTCATTTTCCTTCAGACTTCCAGCCTCTGACTCAGTGAAGCCTCCAAAGGTCTATGAGCGAGTGAAGTGTGAGGGTTGGTCCATTCATGAATATTTTTAACTTTAATCGTCATCCGTGAGGGTGGTGGTGGTGGGGGGGCTTGCTTTGAAAGTGATGTTCTAACCAGGAGGTTTTTTTTCTGTAACAAGGAGGACAACGGTGCAATGTCACAATCTCCCCAGGGGTTCTCTCAATGTGGAATGAGCTCTCTAAAGTCCGTGACATTCTGTCTGCGCACACGCAGGTGGAGATTTGACTGACAAGCTGGGCACTCGCTTGCAATCTCGCTGGGAGTGAGAATGTTGAGGAATTAGGGGGCCGAGACAAATAGGTTTAGCCTATTTTCATACATTTGGCCCAAAATATCTAAAGAAATCAATATATTTTTACATTGTTTTCAGTTAAAAAATCTGCCAAAAGAACTAATAGAATTTGAAAGAAGCTGTCCTGCCCGTTTAAACCAAAAATAAATCTTAAAATTGGCTAAAAACATTTGTATTTAGGTAAATGGTTTTTGGAACTTAAAATAAGAATAAAAAAGAAATTTTATATCTTAAAATAAGGTATTTCTACACAGTTTTCCACCTATAATATCCTATTTTTAGTGCTAAATTAGTTATTTCCATATTTATATCTATCATAATAAATACATTTGTCTTAAAAATGAGGTTTAAATAGTTGCTAACTTCTGTCCTGCTGTTAAAAAGTCAAATTTTCAGTCAAATTTCGCTTTCTATTTTCACTAAATTGTGAGAATCTGTCTCTTAACCCTTTAACACCTTATCCTAAAAATGTCCGCCACTACTTTTATGGTAATTTTTTGCTATTATAGGGTCAGAGAATGTCCTGTAAATGTGTGTTTTTGCACTTTTTTATAAAATACATTAAATTTTTAATATCTATCATCAGTTCACAACTGATATCATGTCATAATAGGGTTATAAACATTTAAAATGTAAAAAAAACACAAAAGCGAAATTCGATTTTTAGTAGTTTTGTTACGTTAAAAGTTTAAATTAGATAACAGAAAACCTTTATATCAAAATGTTGCTTCGTTTTTTGTATATGTGCAAAAACAGTGGATTAAAATAAGTCAACTCCCTTTTCACAAATAAAAAATAAATGTTGTTTTTGTTAAAAGTTTTGATTAAAATAAGACATTTTTGACTAAAGATTTATCTAAGATTTATACTAATGCATTAAATCTTACTGAAAATTTACTAAAAAAAGTTATTAAAAGCTATTTAAACCAGAAACTGAGATGTATTTTTTTTTTAACTTTGTCCCATTTAATATATTTGTTTCAAAATCAGTTTTTAATTTTTAAAAAGTTCTCTAAATGATTTTTCTGGCACTAAAAATAAATGGAACTCACCAGGAAGTTCACAACTTTTAGTTGATTTGAAATGTCAGTTTGTTAGATGCCTCTATTGGGGATAAATGTAGTATTTGTTGCCCTTCAAATGACACGTCTTCCTGTCTGAGCATGACGACATGAGACCGGGTCGGCCTGCATGTATGTTCTGTCCGTCCGGCGTTCCGTCCGCCTGCAGAGCATCCACATGCCTTTCCACAAGTGGCAAAATAGTGTCAGAAAGTGACGTTAGAGGAAAACTTGTCGGCGTCCATGTGACATCTTCACTCATGTTGACATTTTTTCCTCTCAGTCTCTTATCAAAAGCAGAGCGCTCTATATTTAAGCGCTCATATCAGCTGGAATGTGTTCTGCTCGGCTCCTGCCTTTCATCCATACGCTGCTAAGCGTCTGCTGCTGGCTACCCAGAGACTCCATAAAAATAGGAGAAAGATGATGAACCTGTCATGCATTGATTTACATATTTCAAGATGTTGCATGCGACGCTTTTGTTCTGATCGGCATTCCTGCAGGAAAAGTTGAAACCAGGGGGTCAAAGAGGTCAACGCTCCTCCAGTCCAGTCATGAACGGTTAAGCTGCTGGGTCTCACACTTTGTTTAGGTTTAACTCGCTTATTTGATTCATATCAACTGAGAAGCTTTTGGAATTTGGAAAGTTTTTCTTGCTAATTCCTCAAATGGATAATTGATTATCCCAGCCAGGAAGGCCAAGTGGGCCCCATGTGGTTTAAAAGTGGCAGAAAATGTGGGTTTGTCCACAGTTTCTGTGGTGGAACCTGTGTTTGGCTTAAGTCGACATTCAGTGGGTAGACACAACGATAGCCAGCCGCCTGCTGGACGGTGGAGCTCACTAGCATTCTACGTTTGAGCTTCCTTGCTCGGTACAGTGAAGACTGCTAGC
>NC_050526.1:4705270-4705681 GCF_002922805.2 Oryzias melastigma
GACGGTGGAGCTCACTAGGTCGCTACAGAGGAGCTTGCTTGCTCGCTAAAGGGGAGGTCGCTAGCTCGATACAGAGCAGCACGCTAGCATGCTACAGCAGAGCTTGCTTGCTCGCTACAGCGGAGCTTGCTTGCTTGTTACTGGGGAGGTAGCTAGCTCGCTACAGGGGAGCTCACTAGCTCACTACAGAGGAGCTCGCTAACTCGGTACAGAGGAGCCTGCTAGCATGCTACAGTGGAGCTTGCTTGCTTGTTACTGGGGAGGTAGTTAGCTTGCTACAGAGAAGCTTGCTAGCTCGATACATCAGAGTTCACTACAGATGAGGTTGCTAGCATGCTACAGTGGAGCTTGGTAGCTCGCTACAGGGGAGCTTGCTAGCTCGATATAGCAGAGTTCACTACAGATGAGCTC
>NC_050526.1:4706622-4708799 GCF_002922805.2 Oryzias melastigma
AGCTTTTGGAATTTGGAAAGTTTTTCTTGCTAATTCCTCAAATGGATAATTGATTATCCCAGCCAGGAAGGCCAAGTGGGCCCCATGTGGTTTAAAAGTGGCAGAAAATGTGGGTTTGTCCACAGTTTCTGTGGTGGAACCTGTGTTTGGCTTAAGTGGACATTCAGTGGGTAGACGTTACGCTAGCCAGCCGCCCTCTGGACGGTGGAGCTCACTAGGTCGCTACAGAGGAGCTTGCTTGCTCGCTACAGAGGAGCTTGCTTGCTCGCTAAAGGGGAGGTCGCTAGCTCGATACAGAGCAGCTCTCTAGCATGCTACAGCAGAGCTTGCTTGCTCGCTACAGCGGAGCTTGCTTGCTTGTTACTGGGGAGGTAGCTAGCTCGCTACAGGGGAGCTCACTAGCTCACTACAGAGGAGCTCGCTAACTCGGTACAGAGGAGCTCACTAGCATGCTACAGTGGAGCTTGCTTGTTCGCTACAGAGGAGCTCACTAGCTCTGTACAGAGGAGCCTGCTAGCATGCTACAGTGGAGCTTGCTTGCTTGTTACTGGGGAGGTAGTTAGCTTGCTACAGAGAAGCTTGCTAGCTCGATACATCAGAGTTCACTACAGATGAGGTTGCTAGCATGCTACAGTGGAGCTTGGTAGCTCGCTACAGGGGAGCTTGCTAGCTCGATATAGCAGAGTTCACTACAGATGAGCTCGCTAGCATGCTACAGCGGTGTTTGCAAGCTCGCTACAGGAGAGCTTGCTAGCATGCTACAGCGGAGCTTGCTTGCTCGCTACAGGGGAGGTTGCTAGCTCACTACAGAGGAGCTCGCTAGCTCGACACTACAAAGTTCACTAGCTCAATACAGTGGAGCCTGTACAACGGAGCTCATTAGCCCAACACAGCAGAGCTTGCTTGTTCGATACAGCGGAGCTCGCCACAGAGGAGCTAGCTACAGAGGAGCTAGTTGCAGAGGAGCTTGCTAGGTCGCTACAGGGTAGGTCGCTAGCTCACTACAACAGAGCTCACTAGCTCGCTACAGAGGAGCTCGCTAGCTTGATACAGAAGAGCTCGCTACAGCGGAGCTGGTCCGCCAGGGGGCTGGCTAGCATAGCGAGCTAACCACCGAGTGCCCTCTTAAGCCAGTGTTGGCAGACACAGGTGGTTCACCACGGAAACTGTGGACAAACCTATTGGGGGCCCACATTTTCTGCCTCTTTTAAACCACATGGGGTCCATTTGGCCATTCGGCTGGGTGGGTGATAAAAAGCAATCAAATAAAAAAGGTTAATTTAATTTTCCTTAGACTTTCACAGCCTGGTGTAACTCTCACCTGAGGAAAGCTGGAACTCAAATCGAAAACATCGAAGAGGACTTCAGGAACGGATTAAAACTTATGCTGCTTCTGGAAGTCATCTCAGGTTGAAACATTTAAGAAAAAAAATACTTTTTGGATTTTTCTTTTGATTGAAAAATAAATGTTTTCTCGTGTTGCAGGAGAGAGGTTACCCAAGCCAGACAGAGGGAAGATGCGGTTTCACAAGATCGCTAACGTCAACAAAGCGTTGGAGTTCATCACAAGTAAAGGAGTCAAACTGGTCTCTATTGGAGCTGAAGGTAAATGTAGACTTCATCCAGATTAGAAAATAGAAAATTACATATTTTCTAACTATTTACGGACTTTTAATTTCAGAGATTGTAGATGGTAATGTAAAGATGACTCTTGGGATGATCTGGACCATCATTCTTCGCTTTGCCATCCAGGATATTTCTGTAGAAGGTGGGACACTAATGCAAAAATCCAAAACTCAGAAATGTGTTTTTTAAAAAATCCTGTCCAAAGTTAGTCAAAGGATTACATGTTGATTAAGATTTTACCATCCTATAATATACTTTTTTTTTTATCATTATATCCCAGGAGAACCCAAGATTAATTTTCTTCTGGGCTTTTATTTTGAAATTTCCTTATGTTTGTTCATTTTGGGGAGCAGAAATAAAAAATAATATTTTTTAAAAAAGGCCAAATTTGACCCAGTGGGTTATCAAAGGTGAATACATTATTTTGGTAGCTCCATAGATGAATTAACATTTATGAATAAACATTTAACTGAAATATTTTGCTCTGTTGGACTTAATTTTTTATGATTTATTATTTTATTTTTTAAAACAGTTGTTGCTATTTTCATTAA
>NC_050526.1:4712224-4714491 GCF_002922805.2 Oryzias melastigma
GATGTACAAAGAAAGTTGTGTGTGGTTCTAGGATGATCCTCTGGGGAACTTGAACCTGGCGTTTGACATAGCCGAAAAACACCTGGACATTCCTAAAATGCTGGATGCTGAAGGTAATATTTTCTGTCAAAGAGAAAAAAAAACTTCTATAATTTCTGTTTTTTTTGTCTTTTCTGAAGTATCTGAAAAAAAGAGTACATGCTCTTTGTTTGTAGATATTATTAACACCCCAAAGCCTGATGAGAGAGCCATCATGACCTACGTGTCATGCTTTTACCACGCTTTTGCTGGAGCTGAGCAGGTAAGAGGACGCATTTACACATGGACACCAATCTCTTTTTCCTGTAAAACGTGTTGTATGAGGTCACAGTCAGACTATTGTCACTCCGATTCGGAGATGGTATAAGTGATCAGCAAACATGCCGGGAAGATAATGGGTTTTGGGATTGCAATCACAACAGATTACCGGGAGCATGCTCCGCCGTCTTACCCCACCGATTTAACATTATGCTTATGTGCTGTGCAATCAGGCGGAGACGGCTGCCAACCGGATCTGCAAAGTGCTGGGTGTAAACCAGGAGAATGAGAAGATGATGGAGGAATATGAGCGACTGGCCAGTGAGGTGAACCTCATTTAAAAACAGCTCGTTAATTTAGTTTTTTCTCTAACAAACCCCTTAAAATTTTAAGATATCTGTAGGAAAAATTGGTTAGTTAGTTGCCCCTCCCGTGACCTTTTCCAGCTCCTGGAGTGGATTCGGCGCACCACCCCCTGGCTGGAGAACAGGACTCCGGAGAAGACCAAGTCGGAGATGCAGCGGAAGCTGGAAGACTTCAGGGACTACCGGCGCATGCACAAACCCCCGAAAGTGCAGGAGAAGTGCCAGCTGGAAATTAACTTCAACACCCTGCAGACCAAGCTGCGCATCAGCAATCGGCCTGCTTTCATGCCCTCTGAGGGAAAGATGGTTTCTGTAAGTCCAAAGGAGTTTGTACTTCTCTAGTGATCCACCTCAGCGACCGTTCCTTTTCCGTTGTTTCTCAAAGGACATAGCCAGTGCGTGGCAGGGCCTGGAGCAGGCGGAGAAAGGCTTTGAGGAATGGCTTCTTACGGAGATCCGCCGGCTGGAGAGGGTGGACCACCTGGCGGAGAAGTTTCGCCAAAAAGCCACCAACCATGAGAACTGGGCCAGTGGTCAGTTGCCTCTAATTGCTTTGTTTACGAATCTGTTGATTGCGATATCTGATTACAGTGTTTATCTACATTCATCACAGCCTTCTCCTCCGTGTTTCTATAAAGCTGAAGGTTTATTTTGCTTTTTCCTCCTTCCTGACATCAAGATTGTCCAGTGCAATCAGCTAGTCATGGTTTGCAACTTTAACATTGACCAAATACGGTCTGTGATCTGATTCAACCTATTATTTCTTTGTTTTTCCTTTTTTTGGATCTGACATTCAGGTAAAGAACTGATCCTTTCCCAGAAGGACTATGAAACAGCCACCTTGACAGAAATCCGAGCGTTGCTTCGAAAACATGAGGCCTTTGAGAGCGACTTGGCAGCTCACCAGGACAGAGTGGAGCAAATTGCTGCCATTGCTCAGGAACTCAAGTATGAACCCCTTTGGAAGTCACTTTCAAAGACACTATATAAGTACATGAAGATCTAGAACAAGAAAAATGAGGGATCCAGCTGTCCCTTTTTGTATTTTAAATTACATGAATTTGACTCAATACCCACAGAAATAACTAATAAAAAATATATGTATATAACTTTACATTAATGCAATCACATTTATAATTTGGGGAAAATATATTTTTGTGTATGACCAATTTCTATTATATGACGGAGTATTAGGGCCAGTTTATATATATATATATATTTTTATTATGACTTAAAATCTCGTAAATTTACGAGAAAAAAGTCATATATTTATGACTTTAAAAGTCATAGGCTAAATTTATGACTTTTTTCTTGTAAATTTATTACTTTTAATATTGTAAATTATGAGATTCAAAATCATAAATTTATGAGATTCAAAGTCATAAATTTATGAGAAAAAGTAATATTTTAATGACTTTAAAAATCATCGGCTAAATTTATGATTTTTTTTCTAGTAAATGTACAACTTTTGATCTCATAAATGTATGAGATTTAAAGTTGTAAATGTATGAGACTCAGAGTTCTAAATTTATTAGATTAGAAGTCGTAAATTTACGAGATTTAAAGTCGTATATTTATGACGTTGAAAGTCATAAGCTAAATTTA
>NC_050526.1:4714685-4720409 GCF_002922805.2 Oryzias melastigma
AAAATAAATTAACCTGAAATCCTTTTATTCAATTTCACCCCAAAAATGAAAACTAAATGAAACAAAAAAAAGTTGATGAGGGACTTTAAGAAGGAAATTGCTCAGATTTTTTTATATATATTTTTCAAATTTGTCAAAAATGTGTGAATATATGTGTGAATGGGTCTGTGACTTTAAAGCACTTTGGGCCTTTGAAGGAAGGTAGAAAGCACTATATAACTTTACACCATTTACAATTTTACTATTTACATTTTGAAAATTTAAGAGTAAAAATGACAAAATAATACATCTATATTTGTTTTACTAATCCAATAATGCAAAATAAAAGCAAAAATGAGTCACTGAAACAAAACAAATGTGAATATTGTGTAAAATCTATAGAAGGCCTTCTTCTGGTGTTGTTTTATGGCGGTTGGCAAACAACAGAATGGCGCATTACTGCCACCACCTGGTCTGGAGTGGCATCAGGTTACTCCTGTTTACCATGTCTCATAATCTAATAAAACTGCTCTGTGTTTGTTACACATAGCACACTGCGTTATCACGTGTTCTATAGTTTCATCCACACCACAAAAGTCACACTTCCCACTCTACAGAGTGTGCCACAGTTTACAGGTAAAAGGTGCAGACGTCTGAAGTTTTCAATCAGTGTTCCAGCATAGACAGCTGAGCGTAATTTACTTCTGTGGATGTGATTGGACATTGAGCTCTTCTGGTTTCACTTTTAAATGGCATTTTTGGAAGCTCAAGACATGGGTCAGCTGATGGGCAAAATGGCTTCTTGGGGTTTTGCAAGGTATGAATAGTTTGTTTATTTTAAGTTTTCACAAGCATTTTTTTTTTTATTTGTTACCCTCTATATTTAGTGTCTTAATCTTCTTGTTTCAGCCAGTTGTTCCTCTTTGCTCTCTTGGGTTGGAATGCTCTTTCCTCTCCTATTAAGGGTAAGAGATTCTTATACTTAGTCTTGTTTAAGAAGTTTTATTTTTTATTTTATTTTTTTAAATTGTTTTCATTTTTTTCAGATCTGAGTCGACAGGATCGTCTCAAAGGCAATATGGGGTGGAGCTCCGACCATCAGAATGATATGGCTTCAGATTCTGGGGTTGTGTCCCCAACTGGTTCTGTGTCATGGGTGGTGACCAGGCCGCCACGAAAAGCTTGGTCTGGATTCCCCTCCAGTCCCAGTGATGCTGTCCCTTGGATGGCAGAAGTGCCAAAAGAGAAAGTGCTGGGACCCCGTTCGAATCCTGACGGTTCTGTTGCCTCGATGATTGTGGCACCTCCAAATCTGCCTGGGCCCTCTTCAAATCCTGAAGGCCCTGCTGTCTCGTGGCTTGTGGAACCCCCAAAATTGCCAAGTCATCTTTTAAATCCTGAAGATCCTGCCATGTCGTGGCTTGTGGAACCCTCAAAACTGCCTGGTCTCACTTCAAATCTTGAGGGTCCTTCTGTGTCGTGGGCAGTTGTGAATCCCCCAAAACTACCTTCTCCCCCACTTACTCCAAGTGGTCCTACACGCCCATGGCAAGTGACTGCTCCCTCAAAGAAACAGAGTTCCCTGCTGAATCCAGAAGGTCTTCCACTGTCATGGGTTTCCCCAAAATTCCAGTCTTCTAATTCTAAGGGCTCCTCTTCATGGGTTGTCAAGCCCCCAAAGTTGTCTGGTACCCCTTCTAGCACTGATCCTTCAGTCTCGTGGGCTGTAAATACTCGTGAAGTGCCTGAAGCCCCAGCTAATCCAGAAGGACCTTCTGTGTCCTGGTTGGATGCTCTATCAAGGAAACCAAGCTTCCCAATGCTTTCTGAAGGTCCTGCCCCATGGGTAACATCAGAAATTACAGATCCCTCTGGCACTGAGGAGATTGGAACGACACCTACTGATGAATCCCTAGCCGAACCTCAGCTTGGACATGAAGTTGACCTTTCATTTCAGTCAGCAGTTCCTCAAATGGAAGGAGGCTCTGAGCATAACGACCCAGAAATGGACACAGAGGGGGTAGATGCTGTTATGCCATACGCACCCATGTTCCAGGGAGGTACGCTGAAGAACTCTGAAGCTGTCTACGAGCAAGGGAACTCTGAGAAGATGACAGATTACGTTGACTCGATGTCTCCTTATGCCTTTGGTAGTATGCAAAGTTCCTTTTCCCCCTACATCAAACCAAGATTACCAAACCTGTTCTACCTCTTCGTGACGGGCCAGCTTCCTCACGGCACGGTGTCTCACATGCAGTCAGAGTTTGAGGTTGGCAGAGACCGTACAACTCAAGTTGGCTACGAGCAGTTCGTCTTCCCTGGTAACTCTCAGAAGTCTTCCCAGACTCTGGTTCCCCCAGAGCAGCAGCAGCTACTCCAAGAATTTCAAAGCTGAAAAGGATTGTGGACTAAATATTCAAGTGACTTGAAAGAATCAGGGTAAAGGCATTTGTGCAGTTTATTGTATTTGACTTCAAGTTGCTTGAATTGAAAGTTTTCAATAAAAAGTTAAATTAAACTTGTGTCTGAAGTTTCTTTGAAGGTCTTATGTTGAGTTTAGCTACTAGACTTGTAGGTACAACTCATGGCTTTTAACTTGGACCCTTCAACTGATCAATGGTGCACATTTAACTAACTCTATTACTCAAAAAATGCAATAAGATGTAAAAATGTATCTTGGTTGGGATCTAAGGCCATGAAAACTGTACTAAACCTATTTCTCTTTCCACAAGTGAGTTGGACTACTATGATGTTGCTTCTGTGAACCAACGCTGCCAAAGTATCTGTGACTTGTGGGACAAGCTGGGAACATTGACTCAAAAGAGAAGAGAGGCACTAGAGGTAGGGGTTTTTTTTTTTTTCCCTCTACTGCTAAAATGAAATCAGAAATGATATTTGTCCACAAGAGTGTGCTAATGCACTACCTATGGAACTCCTTCAGACCATTGTGCTGAAGAGGTACAACAGAATCCCTCTAAAACCAGAGATGTAAAAATGTTTCACTGGATAAAGGAGATATTGATATAGCCCCCTTGAGGTTGCCGGCTTAAAGCTTGCAAGCCACTTCCTCTGATCCATGGTAGTTATTCCACACCTGAATGTGAAGGCCTGGGAAAAGAGCCGGGGATTATCGCTGAATGACAGTGACAGGGGTGTCTGTGTGCCACCGCATACTTTGTATTTATAACTGGATGGAGCTGGTTTAAAAAAAAAAAAAAACTTCTGTCCTAGTCTGGCAAGTTCCCTGTGAGCAAAACATTAAAATATATATAGAAATCAGGTAATTTTAGCCAAACTGCACAATTGCTTTTTTGTGATCCTCTCAGCGCACAGAGAAGTTGTTGGAGACGATTGATCAGTTGTTCCTGGAGTTTTCCAAGAGGTCAGCTCCTTTCAACAACTGGATGGATGGAGCCATGGAGGATCTGCAGGACATGTTCATAGTTCATACCACCGAGGAGGTCCAGGTAGTCCTCCGAACAGGCTGAATTTTCTTGTATTCCTACCGATGGAAGTAATAGCCTTGCAATTTCACTTATCCTCACAGAGTTTAATTGCAGCTCATGAGCAGTTCAAAGCCACCCTGCCTGAGGCGGATGCAGAAAGACAGGCCATTTTGGGAATTCACAATGAGGTGCAGAAAATTTCCCAAAGCTATGGGATCAAGTCCAGCTTCATTAACCCCTACAGCACCATTGCAACGGAAGAGCTTCTCAACAAATGGGAAAAGGTCATTTAAAGCATTTAATATAGATATAGACATTCACACAATGAGTCATTTGATGATTAAGCAACTGTTCTTGATTGTTTAGGTGAAGCAGCTGGTTCCTCAGAGAGATGGTGCCCTTCAAGAGGAAATGGCACGCCAGCACGCCCATGAAAGGTTGAGGCGGCAGTTCGCTGCCCAGGCTAATCTCATTGGGCCCTGGATTCAGGCCCGCATGGAGGTTTGCTTGGGAAGATTTTATAACAAATTCATTATCCAAACAGCAAAGCATTTGAAATAAGATGGAAACAGAAGAAAGTGCAAAAACCCTTCGACCGGCATTTGAATTGGTGCTAAAATATAGTTTGACCCTGTTGCATGTGTTATCCCGGCAGGAAATTGGGCGCTGCTCCCTGGAGATTGGTGGAACGCTGGAAGACCAGATGACCCAGCTGAAGCAAATTGAACATGTCATTATTGCTTACAAGCCCAACATTGACAAGTTGGAGGGAGACCACCAGCTAATTCAAGAGTCTCTCGTGTTTGACAACAAGCACACAAACTACACTATGGAGGTACATAGGTGCAAGCAAATCTAACAAAACATGCTTTCTTATGATGAATATTTTCAGATCAAATATTTTAGATTTGTTTGTTCATTGTGATTTTGCTTTGCTTCCACTTCCACAGCACATCCGCGTCGGATGGGAGCTACTCCTCACAACCATTGCCCGAACTATCAATGAAATTGAGACCCAGATTCTTACCAGGGACGCTAAGGGGATCAGCCAGCAGCAGATGAATGAATTCAGATCGTCTTTCAACCACTTTGACAGGGTATAAGTCTCTTTCCAAAACATCTTTTTAAAGCTTTTTTTTAAAGACAAAAGCAAGTTGCTTAAACTTTTGAATTATAACCAATAGCATATATTGTTTTAAATGTGAGTTTAACATTTTTTTCAGAAATTTTAGTTTTGCTTCACAATTTAATGTTAAAGTTAAAATCTCAATGTCCAAATTGTTGTAACAATAAGTCTTAATTAGGAACATAACCATATTTTCTGCAATACCAGATTACAAGGCGCACCCTCGATAAATGGTCTGTCTGAAACTGTCAAAAATATGACACACCGGTGCATTAAATGGCCTATATCATGCTATTCTAAGCCTTTCAGAGTAAACTACATCCATTTATATTGATAATATATTACATTTGGCACACCAAAGAACTTTTTTTTTATTTTTTAAATAAAATATGAGTCATTTTCGCTAGCTCATTTTCCTATCTGGAAGTAAGATGCCTCTATCTCTGAGGCACCACCTTCACTCCTTATGGGAGCCATCCATTTCATAAAAACTCTTGATAAAAAAGAAATGAGAGAAGCTAGAACATAGTATATTTTAATAAAAACTAAAATATTTTTTCCAATCACTGGTGAGAAAGTGTGTGTTACCCTGGGGGAGGGGCGGGGCTGGGACTCTTCTTTGGAAGGGGCTGTTCCTCCATGTTCATACGTATTCTTGCTTATTGGTGTTTAGAGAGCAGAGTTGGAGAGGAATGCTCAGAGATTCGTAAATAGAACAAAAATACTGCTATGGGGTGTTATTTGTGAAGAATTAATATTATAATACACTTAAAAGCCCAAATAAAGTTGATTTTGCATGATATCGGCGGCCCTTTAAGGAAGACAAGAGTCATGGATAAATCAGTGAGTCAGTGAAACTGTGTTCACCGTAACTAGTGTTTGCGACACGCTTCACGTTAGCTACGTTAGCATACTCACAATACTTTCCAACTTTGTTTGCAACACTTGAAAAAAGAGGCTATGTCCGAATTCCTTCACTGCTCACTACATGGTGCACTATGTAGTGTGTATGCTATTTTGTATGCTGTCCAAATCTACAATTCCAATATCTAGAAATTTCCCAGAATTCTCTGTGAAAATCCAGTGTTTATGTTCACTAGACTGGGGAATATAGACCACAATGGCATTGCGTTTGTGAAAAAAATGTTACTTCATTTTATTTTTTAAATAGAA
>NC_050526.1:4720646-4733239 GCF_002922805.2 Oryzias melastigma
CGAATCTTACTGTGACTATGCTAACTCCCAAGCTAACTTGTGACACATAAAAAACTGACTGATATGGCTGAAGCAAATGTTGCTGGGCCTATGCTAACTCCCAACCTTGTTTGCAACACATAAAAAGGAGACTAATGAGGCTAAAACAAATTTTACTGTGACTATGCTAATCCTTAAGCTAGCTTACGACACATAAAAACAGTTTGATGAGACTAAAATGAATGTTACTGTGACTATGCTAATTATCAAGCTAGTTTGCAACTCGTAAAATGCTGGCAGATGAGGCTAAAACAAATGTAACTGTGACTATGCTAATTCTTAAGATAGCTTACGACACGTAAAAACAGACTGATGAGGCTAAAACAAATTTTACTGTGACTTTGCTAATTATCAAGCTAGTTTGCAACTCGTAAAATGCTGGCAGATAAGGCTAAAACAAATGTTACTGTGACTATGCTAATTCCCAAGCTAGCTTACGACACGTAAAAACAGACTGATGAGGCAAAAACGAATGTTACTGTGACTATGCTAATTCCCAAGCTAGCTTGCGACGCATAAAAAACAGACTGAGGCTAACACGAATGTTACTGTGACTATGCTAACTCCCAACCTATCTTGCGACATGTAAAAAACAGACTGATACAACTGAAGCAGATGTTACTGTGACTACACTAACTCCCAACCTTGTTTCCAACACATAAAAAACAGAATGCTACACGTTAGCCACGTTAGCTCATTTACAATAACACCCAACCAAAACATTTTGACAGAGCACTGTATATCTCTCAAAAACACTTCAACATCAGTAAACTCGACCAGATTTAATCCATGTATAATTTAGTCCAGATTACTAGACACACTGTAGTTTATTTATTTATTTATTTTTAAAGTAATCAAGGCTTTTAAGTTCGGAAAATATGATACTTCCCTCATATTCCAGCCTCTTATTTGTAGGAGTGCCATGCATGTGCACACGTGCAGCAGTCTGAAACACAAGTAGATCTGATCCAAAATTAGGCAAATGGAAGTTTATTTTTATAGCACATTTCATAGAGACAATTCAAAGTACTTTACATAAAAAAAATAAAAGAAATAATCAAAAGAAGGTGGGATCATTGAAATAAAATTAAAAGAAGCTAAAAAGTTTTTTATTATTTCATTAATAAGAATAGAAAAATGACAAATGACTCATTGTTTAACCTATATCTCCTTTGAGAGCTATAGTTTATTTTTTATTTTTTATTTTTTTTAAGAGCATCCTGTTTAGATTCACATACCTTGGATTTATTTAGTGACCTCCAAAAGGCAGATGGGATTGGAGCAACAGCTCTCACTGAAACACATCACAATAGTATTGAGCTCTGCACAAATATGACTTTTATGTGTCTAGCTAAATACTCTGATTTAAATCATTTTGTCATGTTTTTGCAGATCTCATTCACCCTGAAATTCTGTTTCAATTAGCTATGTGATTTTAAATTATAGCAAAAACAACTGCAAGCTGCAAGAGTTATAAATCTATTTTTGATGCTTCAGTTGTGACCTCTGCTGTGTGGTCTGATTGTAGAAGAAGAATGGAGCCATGGAAACGGACGACTTCAGAGCTTGTCTCATCTCAATGGGTTATGACTTGGTATGTTTTTTTTTTTTTTCCCCACACGATGAAAAAGTAGCCATTTTTTTTCTTTTATTGCTCTGGCACGCTGATCTTCTGGCTCTATAATCATCCCCATCTCAGGGGGAGGCGGAGTTTGCGCGTATAATGATGCTGGTGGACCCAAATGCCACTGGAATCGTCTCCTTCCAGTCTTTCATTGACTTCATGACCAGGGAGACGGCTGATACAGACACCGCCGAACAGGTTGTGGCGTCCTTCCGCATCCTGGCAGCTGATAAGGTTAAAAAACTTTCTATTTAAGTCATTTTAATTTGAAATTTCTTGGTTTTAAAAAGCAGCAGTAATCCTAAATGACTATTTTTGGTTTTTTTAGCCCTACATACTCGTTGATGAGCTTAGGAGGGAACTTCCACCTGAACAAGCAGAATACTGCATCATGAGGATGCCGCCGTACGCTGGACCCGGAGCGCCACCTGGAGCACTAGACTATACTGCATTCTCTACTGCCCTCTATGGAGAAAGTGACCTTTAATTTGACCAGAAGAGCCTGAGAACATGACCTATATTTACTCACTTTGTCTGTTCTGCATCCCTTCATAAAATATATATTAATAAAAAAAAAAGAAATGTGTCAAAAATACTCAAATTAAGGTATTCATTAATGAAAATTGTTGTTTTTTCCTCTAAGTATTGGTCTTTATTTATGCTAAGTAAACACATTAAAGCTTAAAATTAATCATGTATTCCCATGAGGAAATTTGTGGTGCTTTATTAGCTTATCTTTTAAAAAGATTACTTTCTACATTTCCTTTATGCCATTGTTTGGAGAGTTAAAACGTCTGTTTAAATTGCAGAAAAGTGGATTACAGTTATCATAAACTTTGATTCAAGGCTGTCCATCAATTGGTAAGCTTCATAAATATGTGCAGAAAAGTGGAAAACTCCATGAATGCATGAGTGAATGTTTACAGTTACTCATCACTTTAAGGGAGACAATTTGAAATGTAATAATAGAAAACTGTTTCTATCAGCAAACAAAATGTAAATTCTAATGGGGTGCCCCAAAACAAAAGTATTTTTTGTTTTTTTTGCAGCAATAAAGACAAAAGTTGACATCCTGACTGGATTTTTTTTTCTTTTCTTTGAATTAATTTATAGTGGAAAACCTCACAGCTGATTTGAGTTCTGAAAATAAATACATTTTAAAAATTGTTCAACCTATGCATAATTTTTTCTGTTAGCAGTACAACCAACAAGATTTGTTTTAGACGACCAATTTTCTCTACATTATAAAACATTTTGAAAATTATCCTTTATATACTCAAAAAATGTTTATAATTACACAGAAAAAAGTAAAATGTTGGATAAATTAACAAAAGCTCTAATTTGTTAATAAAAAATGAGTTTATGGTTTATTCAGCTTAAATTTGATAAAATAATATTTTGAAATGTAACAAATTACAGAATTTTTTTGTTAATTGAACCATGTTCATTTTTTTATTGTGAAGTGTGAACAGCATATTTTTTAATCATATTTTTTTATTACTTTCTGAAGAAATATTTTAGTTCTTGATTTAAAGTAAAATAAATAATTTATCTAATTTTATTTGGGGAATTTTTATACTTTATAGATCAAAGTCCTGCAAATTTTAAACGACTGATCAGAATTAATTAAAAGATTAATCATTTTTTATAGGATTTTTGTCATCAAAAGTTTATTTTTTATCTAGATTAAGAAAGTCACTATAGTACTGACACTTAAACATATCTTTTTAAGTGTACTTCTATCTTTTTTTTAGTATTTTAAAATTCTTCTATTATTGCACTTATTTATATGGTAATAAATTATTATTAATTAGTTATTTATTAGTTATATATTTGACAATATATTATCATTAATTTGTTATTTATTAGTGATATATATGATAATATATTACTATTTTATGATGAAACTTATGGAGATAATAGTGTCTTTTGCATTTGTGCGTGCCTAATTGTTGATTTGTGTGTAACTTTGGATTTTTGCGTGCATAAATATTGTTTGTTCATAAGTACAATAACCATTAAATAAAAAAAACATGAATCTATACATACACAACTTAAAATTACAACCACTACCTGCAAAAAACTTTAAACATTATGCATGATTCACTTGTTACACCAAAAACCACATTTTATTTACAGGAATATCTGTTAAAAAAAGTGTGAAAATGTCAAGTTTTTTCAGATATTTTTCACAATCTAAGTTCAAAGCGGCTGATAAGAAAACTCTGATGACCCAGCATTCTTGCAGCATTTGAACGCATCAGTTACAGATGAATTCACATCAGATTTCTGGTGTGTGTAACAAGCGATTCAGGCGTAATTATTTAGTTTCAAGCTGTTATAATTTTACGTTGTGCGTGTCTAAATTGTATTTTGGATTTTTTTTTAATGTAATAATTTTTATACTTATGCACAAAATATATCGTATGAGTTTCAAATCAAGAATTACACAATCCAAAGTTACACACAAATCCAAAGTTATGAACAAATTAACACACAAATTTAAATATTACACTCAAAATAATGTACAAATCAAGAATAACACATGCACAAATGAGAAAGATACAATTTTCTCTCCATAGATGTAATTTAATGTATTTACTGATAAACTATGAGTATATTATATCCCACATTATCATGTAAAATAAGTCAAAGAGACACTTTGAATATATTTTTATATCATATAATATATCTTAACAGAAAACAGAATATACTCAGACTTTAATTATATGTATATTTTACAGATACATAGCTATAAATATGACTCAATTTTTTTTCTCTTTTTTAATGATGTAAATAATCATTTAGACTTACATTAAACAACATTTAAGTTATATAAATAGACATCTGTGGTTCATTTATCTCTTTATAATTAGAAATGTAGGTTGCAAATTCGGATTTGGAGTTCCTACATAAATAACAATAAAAAAATTAAATTTAACAAACATAAAAGCAACAATGAAATAAAGTTTGTTTGTACATTGATGGATTCGAGATATATATAAATTAATAAAAACAAATAACTTTTTGCTGGGGGGCAGCTCCCCCTCTTTGCCCCCCTTTAGCTCCGCCCCTGATTTAAGTAAAAACTAATCAGAGTGAACGTCTGTGATTTGAATGTCAGTGCTTTTATACCTTAAATTGCTGAGTTTGACAGCAGCTGAGCGTATCATCAAATCACTGGTTGACTTTACACAGCGTTCCTTCAGGAATGCAGGTCTGGAAGACACAATTGATGCAACCTTTCCTGCTAAAAAGGGCAGATTTACAGGCTGTCACAAGTTTTCAAAGATGTTACACAACTGATGTTTGGACACAAATATAGAGTGAGTGAATCTTCCAAACCAAATGAGGCGCCAAAATGTTAAATAAAATGATGATGAATTATTTAAAGAAATCACAAAATGTTCAATTACGGTCCAAAAAAACTCATATTTATTTTATATCTATTATTTCTTTATTAGAAATCTTAGTGGAGACGACATAAAGCGAATATTTTGGTTTACTCTTTAGTTTGTATTAGTGTTTTTATTGTATTAGTTAAAAAGCAAAAGTTGCAGGTGTGGCTCCCAGGAGAGGCCCCGCCCACAAACCAGCCCTTCTCCTTAAATCCTCGTCTGTGTTTTTCTGCCAACACAACAGGTAAAGCTGACAAATGAAGACTCAGACTTAAAAAATTATGTCTGAAACTGGGAAAACTGAAGACGAATTTCAGTTTTTGCGAACGGTGAGTCAAACATTGATGTTTAAATAGTTTAATTGGAGGCGGAAAAGTCGATTTAAGCTGATTTGAAAAGTTTGATATGATCTTTTCACTGAGCAGACAAGAAATTCACATTTAATAGAATAGTTTTTATGCACTTTTTGCATGTTTTATGTCTGTTGCAGATGTTTTATGCTTCAAATTCTCTTTAATTTTTTGACATTTTTACCTTTTTATCGTGTTTTGTCTTTATATTAGTTGTTGACATCATTTCTGTAGATTTTTTTTGGCAAATTTAATTTCCTTTTCAGTATTTTTAGGTTTTTATATTATATGCAATTAAGGGTTTGCTCAAAAAACACATGAAATCAAGAAAACCGGCACATTATTTAATTCCTGTTATTTATGTTTAAGCAGTTAAAGTTATTTATACCCTTTTCTCTCTGACAGTGAAAACAGACCGCAGATGGTCTTTCTCATCTTCACTGTTAGTGCTATCATTGTTCCCAAGCTGGAAATTGTCCTCTCACAGCTTGTAATCTCTACTCTCTGATAGCAGCCAAGAGAGTCTCTTATAGAAACGAGGTGCTAATACCAAAGTAATAAAATCAATGCATAACATGCACAGCACGGAATATTTTATTAGATGTGGCGCTACGGAGGCAGGCCCAACTCAAATCCATTCTGTCAAATGGTTCATTAACGTATATGGATGACGATAAAAGTGTAATTTTATAACTGTTGCTAGTAAGTGGTTGGCTTTTATCAGGGCTCTTTGTTTCTAGCATGCTAATATATATATATGGCGTATAATGACATATCTACTAGTATAAGCTCCAGTTCAGATCAAGATAAGCTAAAACCTCACTCGTGTAAATGGTCTAGCGCTTCAGCATCAGGACGTCTTTCTAATCTGGTTACAGAGAGGTGTTGGTATTCCTGGTAATCTTTTGTCTCTTTCAGTTGGTCTTAAAATAGACAATGATGCCTAATTAGGTTACTGCAGTCCAACGTGGCATTTTAATAGAGATAAGATTAGAGGGAAGTGGCCCAAATCTTCTTCTTCACCGGCATGTGGAAGGTCTATTCCTGCTGCTGAGATACATTTGAAAGAAAGGCTCTTATTCCATGATAAGTTTATTGTGACTAAAACTCCCCAAAAAGTCACCTTTAAAGAAACGATTTACATGAAATGAAATATTTGCTTTTGTTCTCGTATCTGTCTGCTTGTCTTAGGGGGATGAGGTCGTGTTGCAGAGCACCTTCACCCATCAGGAGGAACATTTGAAGCTTTGCCTCGCTGCTGAAGGATTTGGCAGCAGACTTTGCAAACTTGAGTCCGTTTCCAACTGCAAGGTACAGAACTACAGCTTGATGCTCGCTCTTTTTTTTTCCTATTAGTTGTGTAGAAGTGTTTGTGGGTCATCACACTGCAGAGACCTACAAGTGTGTGTTTTTTAGGACAATTGTGAGTCACAGGTGTACAGGAAGTGACATCCTGCTTTAACAATAAATAGTACAACTAGATATATAGCTTTACCTGCGATAATGCAGCTATGAATGATGTAGCCTGGATGAGGTCACTGAAAATACTAGAGCTGAAAGCTGAAAATGATGACGCTGAAAATACTGAAAGCTGAAAATGATGATGCTGAAAACTGAAAAGGATGAAAATTCTGAAGCTGAAAATGATGATGCTGAAAATGCTGAAAGCTGAAAATGCTGAAGCTGAAAATGATGATGCTGAAAATGCTGAAAGCTGATAATGATGATGCTAATAATGCTGAAAGCAGAAAATGATTAAGCTGAAAATTCTGAAGCTGAAAATGATGATGCTCAAAATGCTTAAAGCTGAAAATGCTGAAGCTGAAAATGATGATGCTGAAAATGCTGAATGCTGAAAATGATGATGCTAATAATGCTGAAAGCAAAAAATGATGAAGCTGAAAATTCTGAAGCTGAAAATGATGATGCTGAAAACACTTAAAGCTGAAAATGCTGTAGCTGAAAATGATGATGCGGAAAATGCTGAAAGCTGAAAATGCTGAAGCTGAAAATGATGATGCTGAAAATGCTTAAAGCTGAAAATGCTGAAGCTGAAAATGATGACACTGAAAATGCCGAAGCTGAAAGCTAAAATATGGCTAAATGCAACATTTCCTTAAAAACTGAATAAATGTCAGAAAATTATCATACAATGTTTTTCTTTTTGAGATTCTTGAGATTGACTCTGTCTACTATTGAACCAATAAAAATGGTATTCAATGTTTGAAGAACGTAATGTTAACCCTCTGGAACCTAGAGCCTAAAATTCAATTACGTTTGAATTTACCTCTGTATTTTCAATTTGACAGACTACTCGCTTGCTTTTTTGTATATTTTACTCAACAGTCATTTTTCTATGTTCTATTCATATACTAGACAAAAAACTCATACAAAAACAAAAAAATTTCTCTGGAAAAAACCCAAAACATCTTTAACAAACTGTTTTTACAACATAGAATGAAAATTTTAGGGGGAATTTCATAAAAACAAGAAGAATACATTTTGTCAACAAACTGATCAACATGTTATTGAATGAAAATACAGAAAAAACAAATAAATGGCACCCAACCTGTGTACCTCTCAAAATCGCCTCAGTAAGTATAATATAATATCCAGATTATATAGTATTTAAAACAATATAAGGGTTTTAAGCTTATAGTGCAGAAAATATGGTAGATGTCACAACTTTTGACTCTTTTTCATTCCTTTGCTCTCTAAAACAGTCTTCACATGGTGTCAGAAGTGGGATTTTTGGAGAAGTGACAGGTTTCAGGTGAAGTTTTAACTTCAAAGCTTTTGCTTCTGAAAGCCTAAAGATTGACCCGACTTGAAGAAAGTGTCTATCCTGTACAAAGTAGCTAAATTGGACAAAGAGGACATCCTGGTTGAAGAGAGCACACTCATGAATGGGCTTGTAAAGGAAGGAGGGAGTATTCGGTTTAGTTACTCAATTACGAGGAGAGAGATTATGTAGAGATGGTTAGATACCCTTTTCCCCCTTTATGGAATATTTGTATTTCTTGCATACAGACAAGTTAACCGACAGAGAGAACAGACTGGTGCATAACAGAAGGTGGGACAGTGGCGCAGTGAGCAACACCCATAAGGAATTATAATTAAAATGCAACCTGGGAACGTTTTGCTTCAATGCAACGCTCGGTGTCGCTACCGCTGTCTGGAGAACTCCTATTTAAGAGAGGGAGCTAAGCAAATGGGTGCTGGCGACACAATGAACGGTCAAAGTTCAAAGACAAGGAGAATAGGAGGAGCACAAATTGGTTTGACTCAACAAAGTAGCCCAAAAGTGAAAGATTCATCAGTGGAATTCCACCATTTGCTCAACTCTAGAAACAACTAAAGTGAAGCGTTTAGCTGACAAGCTGTCCAGAGACTCATGGGAAGAGACAAACACATACAGAATGCTATGCGGCTTTAGTAATGAGCACTATTCCACCATCAAAGACAAAAGATGGACACCATCAGGGAGGAGAGATTACTAACAAGCGGCAGCAAGAAGTACAAATTATGAAATTCCTAGTGAAAAATAAACTGTTTGTTTCAACCTGCAGTTCCAGAGCCACATGTTGCTCTTTTATCTCTCCATGGTGGCTCTCTGGCTGAAGTAAATCAAAATAATAAAAAAAAAACCTTTAGCTTCTATTTTAGTAACATGCTAGCATTTGTTGTCTGGAGTTTTAAGCCAAATTTTGACTTTAACTTCTATTTTAGCAACATGCTAACATTTTTTCCTAGTTTGTTGTCTACTGGGGTTTTTAGACAACTTTAGATTTTAACTTCTATTTTAGTAACATGCTAACCTTTTTTCGCTAGTTTGTTGTCTACTGGGGTTTTTAGGCAAATTTAGAGTTTAGCTTCTATTTTAGCATCAAGCTACTGTTTTTTGCTAGTCTGTTGTCTACAGGGGTTTTTAGACAACTTTAGATTTTAGCTTCTATTTTAGTAACATGCTAACGTTTTTTGCTAATTTGTTGTCAGGAGTTTTTAGCCAAATTTAGAGTTTAACTTCTACTTTAGCAACATGCTAACGTTTTTTGCTAGTTTGTTGTCTACTGGGGTTTTTAGACAAATTTAGAGTTTAGCTTCTATTTTAGCAACAGGCTAATGTTTTTGACTAATTTGTTTACTGGGGAAACTTATGCTAATTTGAAGTTTAGCTAATATTTTAGCGAAATGCTGATGTTTTCAGCTAAATTGTTATCTACTGAAGTTTTTTGGGGGGGATAATTGAGAATTTAGCCTAAATTTTAGCAACATGCTAACATTTTTGACCAATTTACTTTACTGATGAATTTTAGACTATTTTGGAGTTCAGCTACTAATAAAGCAACAAGCTAGCTTTTTCGGCTAATTTGGCCTCTGATTAGTTTTTTATGCTAATTTGGGCTTTAGCTAATATTTTAGCAATTTGGTTAACATTTTTGGCTAATTTTTTATATACTGGGGTTTCAAGGCTAATTTAGAGCTTAGCTTCAATTTTAGCAACAAGCTAACGTTTTTGACTAATTAGTTTACTGAGGAATTTTATGCTAATTTAGAGTTTAGCCATATTTTAACAAAATGCTGATGTTATCTGCTAATTTGTTATCTACTGAAGTTTTTTGAAGGAATCATTAAGCCACAATTTTAGCAACATGCTAATGTTTTTTTTAATAATTTACTTTACTGATTATTTTTAGGCTATTTTTGAGTTCAGCTAGTAATTAAGCAACAAGCTAAATTTTTCGCTAATTTGGTCTGTACAAAAAAAACATTTAAAAAACTTTTTTTTTAAATCCCATTTTGAGACATGCTATTTTCTTCCTATATTTTTGCTTTTGTTTGTGCCAAAAATATTTCAAATGACACATATTTATTAAAAAAACAAAAAGAAGGTAATTAATGCAAATCCAAAGTTCTTTAAGACTAAAGTCAGACTCTACGGCTCCTTCTAGGTTTTGATTAGTAGAAAACGAGACCAAATGGCTCTTCTACTGTTAAATGTTGCCCCGGGTTTAGGAGAAAGCGTATGTCTCGAGAAGGACAAAGACAGAGCTAACGCCTTGGTGTTGTGGCCAAGGATTAGCTTCAAGATCACATGGAGTGGTACTGCTCAGATCAAAGGAGGGGGCCAAACAAAGGCTGTTTTTGTCTATATTTCCTCCAGGCAAGCCTAGGAAAAAAAAAGTTTGTGGAAGCATGACAGTAAGAGAATCCTTGTCAAACTCCAGGTAACTAGACACTCTGAATGTCATCAAAAATAACCGAGTTTTGAAAATCAGTGCTAAAATTGCTTTGATATGTTCTACCAAAACAGGTTGTCAGCAAAGACAACCACAGTTCAGCAGTGACAGCTTCTATGATGGGAACTTGAAGTGTTGCAAATATCACAAATTTTCTCTTCAGGCCTTTTCTTTCACAGCTCTATTTCAATATATATAAAAGGCAATTTTGGCCAGGCACAAACTGCAATTAACAGTTTCTCAAAGAAATTTCAAAGTCTTGGCAGTTCCGTGATTTAAAAAAGACGCTACACATATGTCACTACCAAATCCTAAAAATCCCCGATTGGCATTTTTTGTTGTAGAAACTTGTGACGCTATGACTGACCGTGAGAGTTTTGTGAATGCGGTTTTTCTACAAGGTTGGTTAGAATTAGGAAACCTGTCCAGAGACCAGAAACATTTGACTCAGAATTAGGGGCGGACTTACTATTTGGCAAAGCTAGGCGGTTGCCTGGGGACCCCAACCTAAACACTTGAAATAAATTTTACACCTATTATTTAACTCTGTCAGAAAAAAACTCACCCCAAATTAGTGAAATGGCATAAGACCAATCATCTGAAAGTTTTTTGTCCTCCCCCGTCTCTCTGCAGCAATGGAATATTCCAGTCAACACAAACTTCAGTGATTGGGCAGTTTGATGTCCAATTGAATGGTTTTAATTCTGATTTTGCAGGTAGAAAATGCTTTCAGTGAGTGGACATAATTTGGGTTTGGAATCGGTTTTGTAACTTTCAGTTCCATATGGAAATATGTTTCATCCAAGGATGTTCTGTTAGGGCGGCAGGTGAAGTGGTCCATCACCTGCCTCCATTCGATGTATAGCCTACTAATGATAAAATAAATACGTGTCCACTAATCTGTTCCATAATTGCAGTTTATATGCTTGATCCTATATTTCATTTTTATCCTCAAAAATGACTGTATTTTGCATATTTTGCAATTTTTTTAAATGATTTCAGTTTTTAAATGTGTAATAAAACATTTTGATTCCTGACTTTGATTCTGTCTACTAGAGGACCAATGAAGAAGTTGTTCAATATTTTAACCTAGGTAAAAAAAAAAGAAAGAAAGAAAAAAAGGGGGCCCCATTTTATTTTTTGCCCAGAGCCCTCAAACTGCTAAGTCCGCCTCTGCTCAGAATTTAAAATTTTCTTCAAAAACATTTAAAACCAATCTGTTTTCTAAAAACGAAAGATGACAAAAAAGAGAAAACTCTTGTCTTGATCTTGTCTTCTACTGTTGTTCATTTCTCTTTCCTAAAGAAGGTGTAATTGTTATAGGATGTGTGTTTAAGTCATGGAAATGACATGAAGTGACAGCTGTATGTGCAGCGACCTTCTGAGCTGTAATGGTTATGTGTGAGGTTACCAAACGTGTAAACATGACACAGCCTCAGTCCAAATATGTATAAACTCTGTACCAAAAATTATTTGTTTGAATTGCCTCGAGTTGCGTAGAGAATGGACAGACCTAAAGCTACCGTATCTCTTTAGTGTCTATTTTTCCCTTTTTCTTGCAGAATGTTCCGCCTGATTTGTCCGTGTGTGGCTTCGTCCTGGCTCGGTGTCTGTCTGTGCGGGCCCTGCAGGAAATGCTGGCCCAAAGCGAACAAGCAGCTGCAGAGGTGGGAGTCTGCAGCCTTCATTTCACTGAGGTGTCTTAACAGTCATTCTTTAAATGTGACTTTGGTCAAATGTGAGCAGCGATTAGGGCTGGGAATCACTGGGTACCTCACAATACGATGCAATACATGGCTCACGATGTCGATTATATCACGATACTGCGATAATTTGTCAAAAATATCTCTACTAATTCACATTATATGGAATAGGGGTCGGTGACCTTTAAAAGCAAAAGAGACATTTGGGCTTGTTATCTACTGATCAAGACCTAGAAGGA
>NC_050526.1:4733255-4733438 GCF_002922805.2 Oryzias melastigma
AGCCTTTAAGAAATTTGAATTTACATTCATTACCTTCTCTTTTTTTAAAATAAATGTGAATTATTTCAATTTTTGGCACAAATTTTGGCACTAGCATCTCTCGAAATGTAATTTTTTTTAAACATTTTTACCTTTTTACTTTTGTAGATCCAAAATTAGCTAAAAAAAAAAAAGCTAGCTCGT
>NC_050526.1:4733487-4739023 GCF_002922805.2 Oryzias melastigma
TAACTTTTGTAGATCCAAAATTAGCTAAAAAAAAAGCTAGCTCGTTGCTTAATTACTAGCTAAGTCCCTAAAATTCCTCAGTAAACTAAATTAGTCAAAAACGTTAGCATGTTGGTAAAATACAAGCTAAACTCCAAATTAAGATAAAAACAACTCAGTAGAGGCCAAACAAGCCCCAAAAACTAGAACTCCAAATTAGCCTAAAATTTCTTGGTAAAATAAATTAGTCAAAATTAGTCAAAAATGTAAATATTAGGTAAACTTCCATTTTTTTGAAAGTCACTATAAAAGATAAAACATATCCCATGAATTTATTTAAAGGTTAGTCACTAATATACTTAAAATGTTGACATTTGAAGACTTTTTCATTTTTTCTTTAGGGCATATTTCACTCTATATTTCAAAAACTACAACGTTTATAAATACCAAAACTGCAAGCTGAAAGTTTTTATACCAAGATTACTGAAATAGCTGAAAGTGTGAATATAAATAATGCTAATCAAGTAATTCTTACTTTAAAAAATACTAATATTTTATTTTTCTTCAGCCAGAGAGCCTCCATGGCGACATAAAAGAGCCACATGTGGCTCTTTTATGAAATAATAGTAATTTTCAAAAAATTTAGAGTTTAGCTTCTGTTTTCGCAACATGCTAACGTTTTCTGCTAGTTTGTTGTCTACTGGGATTTTTATGCTAATTTAAAGTTTAGTTTCTATTTTAGTAACATGCTAACATTTTGACCAATTTAGTTTCTGAGGAATTTTGGGTTATTTGGAGTTCAGCTAGTAATTGAGCAACAAGCTAGCTTTGTCTGTAATTTCTTTTTAAATTTTTGTTTTTGTTCGTACCGAGAATACTTCATATGATTTATATGTATTTAAAAAACAAAAAAAAACAATAAGGTCATGAAAAGAAAACCAATTTTCTTAAAGGCTAAAGTAAGTCCATGTGGCTCTTTTAGGTTTTGATCAATAAATATTGGGGCCAAATGGCTATTTTACTGTTAAAGGTTGTTGACTTCTGAACTAGAGGATGACAAACATAGCGTTTTAAAGCCTCTTCAAACACAAATGAAAGATTGATACTTGGTGAGAACCCATCGAGAATCATCATATCAATATTTTGGCACACCCCTGGCAGTGAAGTGTCTTTTTTTGTAATCGTATGAAAATTTAAATATATTTTTATTTTGAAAAATCAAAACAAATGAAAGAAATTCCAAAACTACATGAATCTTACTAAAGAATTCCAAATCCATTATTAATATAGCTCCAATGAACCATCTGATGTGAGGAACTGCAATTACATCACAACCTTGATTTGCTTTTGATCTGTTATTACTAATCATTGAAGCCAAAAGAAGAAAATTGGGATAAAAAATGTTGGGGAAAAAAATATAGAACTTATAATTTAAAAGTAAAAAATGTAGCCAAATGTTAAATAGAAAACACATTTAATCAATAGCATAAAAAGTGATCCTAAGCTTTCACTATTCCTTCTCTATCTCTAAATTAAAAAACATTACTGCCTCATTCCAGGTAAAAAAAAAAAACTCAAATTTGGTTAAAACTGTTCTAATATTTTCTACTTTTGGATGCTCCCTCCAAAGTGGTGTTGTAATAGTGATTATTTATAGTGCATTATTCCAGTATTTACAGTACTTGAATTGATTCGGATGAATTTGCAGGTAGTGGATGGAGGAAGTCATCGCACTCTCCTTTATGGCCAGGCAGTTCTGTTCAAACACTCATACAGCCACATGGTGAGTCTTTGCTCCATATTGTTAGATATTTATTCACAATTATCTGGTAACAAATATTTTACTTCCAGTATCTTAGCTGCTTGTCCTCATCTCACTCTTCAAACGACAAGCTGGCGTTTGACGTTGGTCTGCGGGAGGATAAAACAGGTGTTTCTTTTGTTTTCTTCACGTTGACGGAGCTGTCACCGTCTCCGAAAGTTTTTTATTTTTCCTCAGACGTGTTATTTTTGTGGCTCAGGGGAAGCTTGTTGGTGGACTGTCCATCCGTCATCCAGGCAAAGGTCAGAGGGCGAGAAGGTGCGCGTTGGAGACGACCTCATCCTGGTCAGCGTGGCTTCAGAAAGATATCTGGTGAGTGTGGAAAAAACGGAAAACACGAACGAAATCATAAGTACGGAAGACTAAATGGGACAATTTAAAAATAAAAATATGAAATACCCCTTCATATATACATTTGGTGATTGTGAATAATGAAAATTGAACATAAACCCCAAAAAGTGCACAAATTTGTCTATATAGTAAATAACTGATTTCTTTTTAAACTTTTTAATTTTATTTCTTAGTTTATTTATTTATTATTTATTGTATTTATTTTTATTTTTTCTTCTTCAAAAAAAATATTTTAAAAATGGTTTTATTTAAAATTTTTGCTTAAATAAATTAGAAAATTCAGCATAGAATTAAAAGAAAAATCTTTTTTTTTTTTGCTTTGGATGAATTCCTCAGTTTTCCTTCTCTTTCTGTTTAAAGCACCTGACCTTTGGGAGTGTTTGTGACAACAGAAGCCTGAGCGACTGTCTGACTGTCAATGCAGCCTTTCACCAAACGCTGTGGAGTGTTGCTCCCATCTGTGCAGGAGGTGCAGTAGCTCAAGGCAAGTTCCTTTCTTTTTACATTTTAACCTTTAAAACAGAAAAAAAAAAAAAAAATTCAAATCTTATGTGTAAAAAGACACCTACCCCCTTATATATTTAATTACTTTAGCTCTATTTGTTATTTTAAAATCTAAATTAGACTTTTTTCTTCCCTTTAAATTAAGCAGTGCATAAATAAATAGTAAAAATGACTTTTTTGCTCTTTTTCTTTTATTTTTTTCATAACAATTATTATGTATTTCTTCAAACATGTTTCTGTGCTTGGTTGGTTTTACTTAATTAGCATAAAAAAAATTAAAAGTGGATATGGTCACTCTGGAGAGCAGTGTTTTTTATTTTTTATTTCCCCACTGAGAAATAAAATAAAACTCTGTCAGTTTGTCGACTCCCCCCCAAATAAAGTTATTTTTTCTTAAATATTGAACCTGGCAGAACAACCAGTTCTAAGGAAAAGACACATTTTTCTTTTTAAAATTACACTTTGGAAACATTTGCATCAGGAAATTGATTTTTAAAATTACCTTGATTTAAGGATCAGAAGTTATGACTTTGACTTTAAGCAACATTTTTGGCTAAAATATATTTTTTCTCTTGAATTTACTTCAGGTAGAATGTAAAAAATCAGTAAATTCAAAAATAGCTGACAGTTTTGTCATATTGAGACAACTCTTCTTGCATTTCCTGCCTTTTAAATCAGAATGTGTCATTTAAAAAGCAGATAAAATAAAGGTAAATCTAAAAATAAACAGGTATGTTACAGTTTAAGTTTGAACATAAATCCAACTCTAAATGTTTAATATTTATGGTGTAAAGGTACTTGAAATGTTAATATAAATGTTTAATTTAACCCTTTAACACTTTATTATTTTTTAATTATTATTATTATAATGAATTAATTAATTATTACACAATTGTTAATTATTAATTAATCGATTTATTATTATTATAAGCTTATATTTTAATTATTTTTAATTTTTTTACTGAATTTCCCTGCGGGGATAAATAAAGTTGATCTTGAATCTTGAAATATTGAGCAAAATATGCCCCAAAGGAAATGAATGAGAACGTCTTCAAATTTCAAATTTTTAATCCGATTAGCAATTCTTCTTTTCCTTTCGGCTTTTCCCTTCAGGGTTCGCCACAGCGAATCAGTTTCCTCCATCTAAGCTTGATTAGATTAGCAACAAACCTTTAAATATATTCATGGACTATGTTTTGATATTTTATTGTAATTTTCAAAACTTTGGAATTTACCTAATATTTTAGCAATATGATTACATTTTGGGCTAATTTGGGGTTTTGATAGACAAATTCGGAGTTTAGCTCCCTTTTTTCAACAGGCTAACATTTTTTAATTATTTAGTGTATTGAGGAATTCAAGGATATTTCAGCGTTTAGCTTGTATTTAGGCAAGGTGCTAGCTTTTTTGGCTAATTTGGCATCTACTGGGGTTTTTTTAATGCTAATTTGGAGTTTAGCTTCTGTTTTAGCAACATGCTAACGTTTTGGGATATTTTTTTAATCTTTAATAGTAATTTCAGAAAAATTTGGAGTTGCTGTGTATTTTAGCAACAAAACAGCCAAAAATTCCTCAGTGAACTAAATTAGTTTACTGGGGATTTAATGGCTATTTTGGAGTCTCGCTAGTATTTAAGCATTGTGCTAGCTTTTTTTGGCTAATTTGGCATCTACTGAGGTTTTTTTAATGCTAATTTGGAGTTTAGCTTTGGTTTTAGCAACATGCTAACATTTTTGGATATTTTTTTAATCTTTTATAGTAATTTTCAAAACATTTGGAGTTTACCAAATATTTTAGCAACAGGCCAAAATAGCCTAAAATTCCTCCGTGAACTAAATTAGTTTACTGAAGAATTTTAGGCTATTTTGGAGTCTAGCTAGTATTTAAGCATTGTGCTAGCTTTTTTTGGCTAGTTTGGCACCTACTGAGATTTTTTTTAATGATAATTTGGAGTTTAGCTTCGGTTTTAGCAACATGCTAACGTTTTGGGATATTTTTTTAATCTTTAATAGTAATTTTAGAAAAATTTAGAGTTGCTGTGTATTTTAGCAACAAAATTGCGTCCAAAATAGCCAAACATTCCTCAGTGAACTAAATTAGTTTACTGGGGATTTAATGGCTATTTTGGAGTCCAGCTAGTATTTAAGCATTGTGCTAGCTTTTTTTTTGGCTAGTTTGGCATCTACTGAGATTTTTTTTAATGCTAATTTGGAGTTTAGCTTCGGTTTTAATAACATGCTAACGTTTTTGGATATTTTGTTAATCTTTTATAGTAATTTTCAAAAAATTTGTAGTTACCAAATATTTTAGAAACAGGCCAGTGTCAAAAATAGCCTAAAATTCCTCTGTGAAGTAAATTAGTTTACTTCAGAATTTTAGGCTATTTTGGAGTTTAGCTAGTATTTAAGCAACGTGCTAGCTTTCTGGGCTAATTTGGAGTTTAACTTCTTTTTTTTTAGCAACATGCTAATGTTTTTGGATCTTTTTTAAAATCTTTTATAGCAATTTTTTAAAAAATGGATTTTACCAAATATTTTATCAACAACCTAACATCTTTGACTAATTTAGTTTACTGAGGAATTTTGCGCTATTTTGGAGTTTAGCTAGTATTTAAGCAACATGCTAACTTTTTCGGCTAATTTGGCATCTACTGCTGTTTTTTGGGCTATTTTGGAGTTTAGCTAATATTTCAGTAACACACTAAATATTTTTCGAAAACTTGCATGTATTAAGGATTTTTAAGCAATTTTACTCCAATCTTTTTTTTAAATTTAGGTCAACTTCAGGGCTCTTTTTTATAGTCCTTTACGGAAATTTCCAGTCTTTTAGCAAATGTAACATTTTGCAAATAGCTTTTGCATTTTCAGCGAATCCCCTTCA
>NC_050526.1:4749435-4760780 GCF_002922805.2 Oryzias melastigma
AAAATATAGACCTTATAATTTAAAAGTAAAAAATGTAGCCAAATGTTAAATAGAAAACACATTTAATCAATAGCATAAAAAGTGATCCTAAGCTTTCACTATTCCTTCTCTATCTCTAAATTAAAAAACATTACTGCCTCATTCCAGGTAAAAAAAAAAACTCAAATTTGGTTAAAACTGTTCTAATATTTTCTACTTTTGAATGCTCCCTCCAAAGTGGTGTTGTTTTAGTGATTATTTATAGTGCATTATTCCAGTATTTACAGTACTTGAATTGATTCGGATGAATTTGCAGGTAGTGGATGGAGGAAGTCATCGCACTCTCCTTTATGGCCAGGCAGTTCTGTTCAAACACTCATACAGCCACATGGTGAGTCTTTGCTCCATATTGTTAGATATTTATACACAATTATCTGGTAACAAATATTTTACTTCCAGTATCTTAGCTGCTTGTCCTCATCTCACTCTTCAAACGACAAGCTGGCTTTTGACGTTGGTCTGCGGGAGGATAAAACAGGTGTTTCTCTTGTTTTCTTCACGTTGACGGAGCTGTCACCGTGTTCGAAAGTTTTTTATTTTTCTCAGACGTGTTATTTTTGTGGCTCAGGGGAAGCTTGTTGGTGGACTGTCCATCCGTCATCCAGGCAAAGGTCAGAGGGCGAGAAGGTGCGCGTTGGAGACGACCTCATCCTGGTCAGCGTGGCTTCAGAAAGATATCTGGTGAGTGTGGAAAAAATGGAAAACACGAACGAAATCATAAGTACGGAAGACTAAATGGGACAATTTAAAAATAAAAATATGAAATACCCCTTCATATATACATTTGGTGACTGTGAATAATGAAAATTGAACATAAACCCCAAAAAGTGCACAAATTTGTCTATATAGTAAATAACTGATTTCTTTTTAAACTTTTTAATTTTATTTCTTAGTTTATTTATTTATTATTTATTGTATTTATTTTTATTTTTTCTTCTTCAAAAAAAATATTTTAAAAATGGTTTTATTTAAAATTTTTGCTTAAATAAATTAGAAAATTCAGCATAGAATTAAAAGAAAATTTTTTTTTTTTTTTGCTTTGGATGAATTCCTCAGTTTTCCTTCTCTTTCTGTTTAAAGCACCTGACCTTTGGGAGTGTTTGTGACAACAGAAGCCTGAGCGACTCTCTGACTGTCAGTGCAGCCTTTCACCAAACGCTGTGGAGTGTTGCTCCCATCTGTGCAGGAGGTGCAGTAGCTCAAGGCAAGTTCCTTTCTTTTTACATTTTAACCTTTAAAACAGAAAAAAAAAAATTCAAATCTTATGTGTAAAAAGACACCTACCCCCTTAGATATTTAATTACTTTAGCTCTATTTGTTATTTTAAAATCTAAATTAGACATTTTTCTTCCCTTTAAATTAAGCAGCGCATAAATAAATAGTAAAAATGACTTTTTTGCTCTTTTTCTTTTATTTTTTTCATAACAATTATTATGTATTTCTTCAAACATGTTTCTGTGCTTGGTTGGTTTTACTTAATTAGCATAAAAAAAATTAAAAGTGGATATGGTCACTCTGGAGAGCAGTGTTTTTTATTTTTTATTTCCCCACTGAGAAATAAAATAAAACTCTGTCAGTTTGTCGACTCCCCCCCAAATAAAGTTATTTTTTCTTAAATATTGAACCTGGCAGAACAACCAGTTCTAAGGAAAAGACACATTTTTCTTTTTAAGATTACACTTTGGAAACATTTGCATCAGGAAATTGATTTTTAAAATTACCTTGATTTAAGGATCAGAAGTTATGACTTTGACTTTAAGCAAAATTTTTGGCTAAAATATATTGTTTCTCTTGAATTTACTTCAGGTAGAATGTAAAAAATCAGTAAATTCAAAACTAGCTGACAGTTTTGGCATATTGAGACAACTCTTCTTGCATTTCCTGCCTTTTAAATCAGACATTACTACAAATAAATGTGTCATTTAAAAAGCAGATAAAATAAAGGGTAAATCTAAAAATAAACAGGTATGTTACAGTTTAAGTTTGAAACTAAATCCAACTCTAAATGTTTAATATTTATGGTGTAAAGGTACTTGAAATGTTAATATAAATGTTTAATTTAACCCTTTAACACTTTATTATTTTTTAATTATTATTATTATAATGAATTAATTAATTATTACACAATTGTTAATTATTAATTAATCGATTTATTATTATTATAAGCTTATATTTTAATTATTTTTAATTTTTTTACTGAATTTCCCTGCGGGGATAAATAAAGTTGATCTTGAATCTTGAAATATTGAGCAAAATATGCCCCAAAGGAAATGAATGAGAACGTCTTCAAATTTCAAATTTTTAATTAGATTAGCAATTCTTCTTTTTCTTTCGGCTTTTCCCTTCAGGAGTCGCCACAGCGAATCAGTTTCCTCCATCTAAGCTTGTCTTCAGCATCCTGATTAGAATAGCAACAAACCTTTAAATATATTCATATACTATGTTTTGATATTTTATTTTAATTTTCAAAACTTTGGAATGTACCTAATATTTTAGCAACATGCTTACATTTTGGGCTAATTTGGGGTTTTGATAGGAGTTTAGCTCCCTTTTTTCAACAGGCTAACATTTTTTAATTATTTAGTGTATTGAGGAATCTAAGGATATTTCAGCGTTTAGCTTGTATTCAGGCAAGGTGCTAGCTTTTTTGGCTAATTTGGCATATACTGAGGTTTTTTTTAATGCCAATGTTGTTGTTTTCGCAACATGCTAACGTTTTTGGATATTTGTTTAAATCTTTTATAGTAATATATATTTAAGTAATATATATATAATATATATTTTATAGTATAAAATTCCTCTGTGAACTAAATTAGTTTACTGAGGAATTTTAGGCTATTTTAGAGTATTCAATCATTGTGCTAGCTTTTTTGGCTAATTTGGCATATACTGAGATTTTTTTTATTGCTAATTTTGAGTTTAGCTTCTGTTTTGGCAACATGCTAACATTTTTTTTGTAATCTTTTGTAGTAATTTTGAAAAAAATTGTAGTTACCAAATATTTTAGCAACAGGCTAACGTCCAAAATAGCCTAAAATTCCTGAACTAAATTAGTTTACTGAGGAATTTTAGGCTATTTCAGAGTTTAGCTAGTATTCAAGCAACGTGCTAGCTTTTTTTGCTAATTTGTCATATACTGAGATTTTTTTAATGCTAACTTGGAGTTTAGCTTCTGTTTTAGCAACATGCTAACGTTTTTGGATTTTTATTTTTTTTGTAATCTTTTATAGTAATTTTCAAAAAATTTGGAGTTACCAAATATTTTAGCAACAGGCTAACATCCAAAATAGCTTAAAATTCCTCTGTGAACTAAATTAGTTTACTGGAGAATTTTAGGCTATTTTAGCGTTTAGCTAGTATTTAAGCAACGTGCTAGCTTTTTTTGCTAATTTGGTATCTACTGAGGGTTTTTTTATGCTAATTTCTAGTTTAGCTTCTGTTTTTAGCAACATGCTAACGTTTTTGGATATTTTCTTTTATCTTTTATAGTAATTTTCAAAACATTTGGAGTTTACAAAATATTTTAGCAACAACCTAACATCTTTGACTAATTTAGTTTACTAAGGAATTTTGCGCTATTTTGCAGTTTAGCTAGTATTTAAGCAACATGCCAACCTTTTTGGCTAATTTGGCATCTACTGAGGTTTTTTGGGCTATTTTGGAGTTTAGCTAATATTTCAGCAACACACTAAATATTTTTAGAAAATTTGCATGTATTAGGGATTTTTAAGCAATTTTACTCCAATCTTTTTTTTTTATTTAGGTCAACTTCAGGGCTCTTTTTATAGTCCTTTACGGAAATTTCCAGTCTTTTAGCAAATGTAACATTTTGCAAATAGCTTTTGCATTTTCAGCGAATCCCCTTCACCATTTAAAGCAAAAAGCCTCAGCACCTTCAGCAACTACTTTCAGCAAAAAGTATTCACACTAGTATTATCGCAGGTAATGCAACTTCTCTAGTTTATTATAACATTTGTTCTCTTTCATACACAAAAACTCAAAAAACTGGATTTTCATTGGTGGGGACTTTAAAACAGTGATTACGTTTGTAAACCAAAATCCTGAGGTTGGAGCTACAAGAGAAAGAAACATTCATGAAATGTATCACCATTCACCCAAGTGGCCTCATCAGTTTGATGAAGTCCCAATTCTTTTCACAAACTAACCACCAAAAGCTAATGATCTATTATTTAATAATCCAACTGTAGATAAAAACACATTTAATCACCATATGTTTTATGTATATAATACATGCATGAAAGACAGTGAATGTTCTGTCTCCTCCTTCTTTGTGTGGCTTAGAAAGTGTCTGTTTTGGTTCCAGGTTACCTGAAAGGCGGTGAAACCTTACGGTTTCTGCACAGCCACAGCGACGCATGTCTGACGGTTCCGTACACAGAACACGGAGAAGAGCTTCAACGGTTTGTTCCTCTTCTGTCCAACAGAGAAACTGTCACATCCACGACCAAACCTACCTGTCTGTTCTCATCACAGAATTACACAATATGAGACTGGATCTGTTTCCACTTCTGCTCGCTCACTCTGGAGGCTGGAAATACTGCGTGTTGCGTAAGTGATCAATTTGGTGAACATCATTAAAGGAGATTTTCTTTTTTAAGCCTCGACAATGCAGGGATTGTGGTATTTTTCAGCTGGAGTGGCAGACATACGTGCTGGGGCCAGCCGTTCAGACTCTGCCAGGTCACCACTGGGAAATACCTGGGCTTCACGGAGGAGAACGGCCTTCATCTGGTTGATCGGGACAAAGCTAATATTAACACAAGCTCCTTCTGCTTCAGACCATCGAAGGTGGGCAGAGAAATGAGAAAAACTGCACTTTACTTTATGAGTGTTTAGTCAGTATCTGTGAGTTCTCTTTTTCTTACACACGAGCATCGATGATATTTTAGGAAAAGCCTCACGATGGGTCAAAGACGGATGCTGATGGTATGGGACATCCAGAGATCAAGTATGGAGACTCCGTCTGTTACGTTCAGCATATTCACTCAGGACTCTGGCTAACGTACCAAACTGATGATGCTAAGAGTCAAATGGGAGGAACTCAGAGAAAGGTAATCCCTTTAAAACGTTGAGAATCTGGTATATAATTTAACTATAACAATAATCTGACATACGCCCATTTCTTCAGGCTATTTTACACAGCGAGGGTCACATGGACGACGGCCTGTCGCTGTCTCGATCTCAGAGAGAGGAAGCTCACACCGCACGACTGATCCGGAGTTCCCTTCTTCTGTTCAATTGGTTCAGAAGGTAGCTGATGTGAGATTAGGAGATTTAATTAATTAGAAGATCCCATTGAAATAGACGAGCTTTGGGTAATACAGTTAGGATTACTGCTTTCTTCTCCTCAAAATTGAGTTTGTGGCCAAATAAATCACCAAGTTAGAATTAGATCAGCTGCTTAGAAGGCTAAGAGGAGTGGCGAAAATTATGAGACTCTTTTTTTACTTTTATTTATTTATTTTTGTTATTTTTTAAATATTGGTTTAAAAAAATATTTTTATTATTTACAACGGAGTATCAGGGCCATAAAAAAATTCAATGTACAAACTTTTTTCTCTAAAATTTAAAACTTTAAATCTCGTAAATTTACAACTTTAAATCTCGTAAATGTTTAACTTTAAATCTCGTAAATATACAACTTTAAATCTTGTAAATTTATAATTCTAAATCTCGTAAATTTACAACATTAAATCTTGTAAATTTATAACTTTACATCTCGTAAATTTATAACTTTAAATCTCATAAATTTAAAACTTTAAATGTTGTAAATTTAAACTTTATTCTTGTAAATTTGCATCTTTAATTCTTGTAAGTTTACAACTTGAAATCTCGTAAATGTTCAACTTTGAATCTTGTAAATTTATAATTCTAAATCTCGTAAATTTAAAACTTTAAATCTTGTAATTTTTTTACTTTAAATCTCGAAAATGTTCCACTTTAAATCTCCTAAATTTACAACTTTAAATCTCCTAAATTTACAACTTTAAATCTCATAAATTTACAACTTTAAATCTTGTAATTTTTTTACTTTAAATTTCGTAAATGTTCCACTTTAAATCTCCTAAATTTAAAACTTTAAATCTCCTAAATTTAAAACATTACATCTCATACATTTACAACTTTACATCTCGTCAATTAAAACATTTTAATCTCATAAATTTACAACTTTAAATGTTGTAAATTTAAACTTTATTCTTGTAAATTTGCATCTTTAATTCTCGTACGTTTACAACTTGAAATCTCGTAAGTGTTCAACTTTAAATTTTGTACATTCAAAACTTTAAATCTCAGGAATTTATAACTCGAAATTTTGTAAATTTAAACTGTTACCTTGTGAATAACTAACTTTACATCGTGTAGATTTGCATCTTTAAATCTTGTAAATTTAGAACTTTAAATCTCGTCCATTTGCATTTTTGAATTTTGTATATTTACAACCTTAAATCTCTTAAATGTACAACTTTTTATCCAGTAAATTTACTACTTTTAACGTTGTACATTTGTGAATTTTTTTCTTGTAAATTTATGTCTTTAAACCTCCAACACGGAATCCTGGAAAGTCAGTGATTTTACTCCGTTGTAATTATTATTTTTTATTATGTAAATTTTATTTTAAAATAATAATATAAATATTAAAATAAATATAATAAAAATATGAAACTATTTCTCTTCTTTAAGAAACTTGGATGGATATCATCAGGATGGAAACCTTCCTCCCATCAACGTATCAATGACCTCCATGACGTCGAGTCTCCAGGATCTAATCCACTATTTCCAATCTCCACTTGAAACGTTAAGCCACCAAGAGAAACTAAAGCACCTGAATGTGCAAAAGAAACGCCAGAATATGTTTCAAGAGGAGGTGAATTCAAACTCCACATGCACTTTCATGAGTTTTGTTCAGACTTTTAGCGTTGTTTCCCTCTCCAGGGTGTGATGGATTTAATCCTAGAATGTATCGACAGCCTCCACCAGTACAGTAGTGCTGGAGCTTCCCGTTCTGTTGATTCTTCTGAAGGTGGAGGAGGATGGGACGTCGTCCTTAACTGTTTTTATGAGCTCCTAGGTAAAAACGACTTAACATTCTTTATTTTTATGACTCAAAAAAATTAAAATATATTTTTTTCTCTCTAGCTGCCATGATTCGTGGAAACCGGGTAAACTGTGCACATTTGTCCGCCTCTATGGACTGGCTTTTTAGTAGATTGGATCGACTGGAAGCCTCTTCTGGTTGGTTTTGGATTTAAAATAGCTTATTTAGATGAAATATAATTTGGTAACATAAATCTATTTGTCGTTGCAGGGGCTTTGGAAGTGTTGCACTGTATTCTAGTAGAGAGCCCTGAAGCATTAAAAGCCATAAAAAACGCACACATTGAGTCCATCATCTCATTTTTAGACAAACATGGACGCAACAATAAGGTAGGATATCAAAAATCAGGTTTTTGCTTAAATTTGAATAATAATTGCTTATTTTTTTTGTAAAAACGAATGCAAAATTATTTTTATTTTTCTCTATTTTTCTAAATGAGAACTTCCCCGTCATCTGTTTTCTGCAGATTTTCATGATATTTTTTTAAGCGTTGCTGGTGTTGCAGGTGCTGGAGGTGCTGTGCTCCCTGTGTGTGTGCCACGGCGTGGCCGTGCGCTCCAATCAGAACCTCATCTGTGACAGTCTGCTGCCAGACAGAGATTTGCTGCTTCAAACACGGCTGGCCAATCAGGTCACCAGGTAATTCGGAAAACTTTTCCCTTTCGATTTTTTATTTTGTGGGTCAATATTCCAAAGACTCTTCCAGCAATATTCTTTTTTAAGTGAAGGGTTGTGCTGCACACAAAGTAGGAGTTTATGAGCTTTTTTTTTGCTTCACTTACATATTAATTTCAAATTAAAATGGAAAGTTCTTTAGTAATTTTAAGAAGTGTATTTGTTTTAATCACAAACAGCAATATTGCATTTGACAGTGAGCTAAGTTTTGTCTATATTTATATGGAGTGAATACAGAAAAACAGTTTTTTTTAGTTTTCACACTAACTAAAACTTTGAGATTTTTCCCTTAAAGAAAGAAATCCAATGAAAATTGTGTTTCTTTGGTGTTTTTAACATGTTCTTGTAGCATTTTTCTCATGAAGAAAATTAAGCTTAAAATGACATTTCTAGTATTTCTTTAATCAAATCAATGTGAATGAGAAGCAGATAAAAATACACTTTGAAAAAAAACATTAGTTGTTACACAGAAAATACACAGGGCAGGTTGAGCGCAAGAAGGTTCTATTATTTTTATATATTGACTTCTATAAATCTTAAATGAAAATTTTTATTTATAGAACCTACTTGTATTCTTAGATTAATAAAAAAATCCCTCAATGACTATTAAACAAGTACTGCATTTGAAAATGGACATGATTATTGATTTTTTTTTCCAAATATGTTTTTTTTTATCTGTAAAGATATAAAGTACTCACCAAGTGCAGTTTTTGTCACAATATCTAATATTTTATGTGAACTTTTGATGTAAACTCCATGTTAGTGGGTTGTTCTCCATACAATTGTTTTATTTGTAAATTGTATTTTATTTTCAATTAGCAGAACTCAGTAGTGAAAGATATCATTCTATATCTTCATTTTAAGGTTAAATTATACATTTTTCTTTTAAAAAATAAATTGTCTACCATATTAATGATAAACTAAGCAGGAAGTGGAAAAAATCTGAGAAGTAAACAAAACTGGTCGTTAAATTAAATTGTAAATCTTTGATTACACAATTAAGTTTGAATAAAATTAGTAAATATTAGCATCAAATTGTCTTGAATCGGTTTTTTGTTGCTCTAGGTTTGGGGGCTGTAAGCTAGCAGGACAGCATGTAAACAAATAGATGACAGGAAGTGGGGACAGGCTCACTCTGCACTAACAGATCCACCCACGACAAACTTCTGATGAACTCCTGCCGCTCTGCAGAGACTATGTTCTATGTAAAAATCATAATTAAAGGATCACTTTTAAAGGATCGCCAGAGTGGCACCCTAAATAATTTGTTTGTTTTAATTAATTTAGTATGAAATAACTATTTTAAATTTCTACTTTTAGTTTTTTTGGGAGACTAATAACTGAGTTTCACTGACAGCATTCCGTATCTCTTGGATGTTTATGGTTTAACACTTAACAGTCCTTGTATAACGTGAAATTATGGCTGAAAAATTAACATTTAATCAACATTTTAATTAAAAAGTTGCCCAAAGATTTAATATTCTTTCATTGACTGTAAGTAACCGTCACCTAAAGATATGAGTAATTTTTTTCTTTTATTCTCGATATCTAAAGTTCTTCACTTAAATGAAGGTCTGGAGTCTTTCCCTTCCCATGCCTCAGTTGATTACTTTTTTCCATTTTTTCTTTTAGTTTTATGAAAAAAAGTTGACATGTAATTATAAATATGTTTAACATTTAACTTTTTGTTATTATTCTTCTCCTTAACCTTAAAATGTAGGTTCACTCTTCATCTTCTACAGTATTATCCAACAAAAAAAAATTTTTTATAAACCTCTTATAAATTTTCTTCATTTTCTTGACTTGTTAGGAGTTTCTAAATATCCTTTTATTCATTTTCTTCCTGTTTTTCTAATTGATGCTCCACAGCATGAGACCCAACATCTTCATGGATCCAGGAGAACCCTCCTCCCAGCCCCGGAGGTGGTACTTTGAGTTGGTTGTGGATCACGTCGACCCGTTCCTCACATCTGAACCAACACACCTGCGAGTGGGCTGGGCCTCCACTAAAGGCTACCGGCCAAAACCAGCAGGAGGAGAAGGCTTTGGGGGGAACGGTGTTGGTGACGACCTCTGTTCCTTTGGCTTTGACGGCCTTCATCTCTGGTCAGGTGAGGATGAGCTTAGACAAAAAAAGTTAAACAAACGTGTTTAATTAACAAAAAAAGTACTATTTATAATAATGGGGTAGCTTTATTCTGCTCACATTTAGTTTAGTTAAAACAACCAATGACAAATTTAGCAAATCTTGCTCCTTTGTTTTTCTTTCACAATTTTTTTCCAATAAATAAAGGACTTCATATCATATCCTTTATTAATATTTATCCTCCATGATTAATTTTTAAACAGTTGACACTTCTGTGAATGAAAAGGAACATCATCCATATGTCAAAAACCTCTATAGTTACACTTGAAAGCGACAGCTTTGGACGCCAAAGCCAGAAAAGCACAAAGATGTCTTGAAAATGACTTTTCATTGAAGATGGTCGCCAGATCATGTGTTACAGAGGATGGTGTGAACGTCGCTTAAGACGTCAGAGTAAGAATAAAGTAAAGGAGCTATCTTGGGTCTGAATTTACCTCCACTTGACCATTAAAAACTTGAAGAAACTGTTTTGGAAATCCTCAGTTCATCCTACAAAACCTTGTAGGAAGAAGACTACCTAGTAGGCTACATCCACTATTAACCCTAGAATACTTTCGCTATAAAAAGTTACACCATCACTTTGCCGGTTTTTACCCGAAATAAAATAACCAATAAAAAATATTTCTCAAAAAAAATATAAAAGGTATGACAATGATAAATTAGAGAAGTTTTATTTTATTTTAAACCATGCTTTATGCCACAAAGTGGGAAAAAAAGGATAGGACGATCCTTAGAACATGCTTGAAAATGACTGAAAAAGTATGAATTTGAGTAGAAAAAATTCCTAAAAAAATAAATAATGATACTATACACTGTGCTTTTGGTCCACTCCTTCCTGGGACGTGTAAGACTCTACCCAAGGACCCATGACGCTCAAAAAAAGCAACAAATTTAAAATAATGTAAATACTTTTGCTTGGGTGAAAATCACCCGGCGATAGTGCTCTAGGGATAAACACAATGGAGGTAGTATAATGGTAAGGGGCTGTTTCTGGGTGGAAGGTTGGGGAGTAAAGAGCGTTAGAACAATTTCAGCTACAATCCCTTCTCTTATGCACCCTTAATGGTCAGAGGCCCATCCTGCAGCAACATAATGACCTAAAACATAGAAACATTAAAATGATGTTGATGTTTGGTCTGTGAGGGATTAGACAAAAGAGTTAAAGCAAACATTTCCAAGAGCCAAAACATTTATTAGAATTTCAAGGAAACGTGAAACGAATTTTCTAAAAAAAAAACGAAAATAGTATTTTATTAGGGCTGGGTTAAAAAAAATCAATTAATCGATTTAAGCTTATTAGATCAATTGATTCACAAAAGATATAAATCGATTTAGTACATAAAGCTAAAGAATGCTAGCTTGATGCTA
>NC_050526.1:4761675-4767928 GCF_002922805.2 Oryzias melastigma
CCTACAAAACCTTGAAGAGGACTTCTTACTTGCACTATAAAAAGTTACACCATCACTTTTGCTGGTTTTTACACGAAATAAATTACCCAATGAAAAATATTCCTCATAAAAAATATAAAAGGTATGACAACACATGATAAATTAGAGAAGTTTTATTTTATTTTAAACCATGCTTTATGCCACAAAGTGGGAATAAAACATAGGAAGATCCTTAGAACATGTTTGAAATTGACTGAAAAAGTACGAATTTGAGTAGAAAAATTCCTAAAAAAATAAATAATGATACTGTACACTGTGCCTTTGGTCCACAAGACTTTAACCAAGGACCCATGACGCTTTTGCTTGGGTGAAATAAACCCGGCGATAGTGCTCTAGGGTTAAACACAATGGAGGTAGTATAGTGGTAAGGGGCTGTTTCTGGGTCGATGGTTGGGGAATAAAGAGCGCTAGAACAATTTCAGCTACAGCAGCACTCTACAATTCCTTCTCTTATGCACCTTTAATGGTCAGACGCTCATCCTGCAACAACATAAAGACCTAAAACATAGAAACATTAAAATGATGTTGATGTTTGGTCTGTGAGGGATTAGACAAAAGAGTTAAAGCAAACATTTCCAAGTGCCAAAACATTTATGAGAATTTAAAAGAAACATGAAATGAATTTTCTGGAAAAAAGAAAATAATATTTTATTAGGGCTGGGTTAAAAAAAAAATCAATTAATCGATTTAAGCTTATTAGACCAATTGATTCACAAAAGATATAAATCGATTTAGTACATAAAGCTAAAGTCTGCTAGCTTGATGCTAACGTTTAATGGAAAATCCCATAGGACGGCTAATGCTAACCCTCGGTCGACCTAAAAATACATTCCCGATTAAATGAACATCTTTATTTACTTACAGGCTTGAATTTTTCGAAACTCTTTTAAGGAAATAATTTTAAAGTAACTATTTGTGGTCTAAAACTTCGTTTTTTTCCCTCATACTGTTGTCTTCTTCTTGAATAAAGTGTACTTCTATAGCGCGATCGCCACCTAGTGGCCAAACTGAAACGTCCTCCAGAAGAATCAGCACATTTTAGAATGTTAATAATCTTAACATTTTTGTTAGAACTTCTCCTTTAGAAAATCTATATAACACTAAGATATTAACAATCTCATTATTTTACTAATACATTTTACATTATGTGAACTGTATCAGATTAATATAAATATATTCAAATCATATAGTAGATTATTAATGTATTTAAAAAAATGTGTAAAAATGTGTAAACTCAAAATTGAATTGAAGAATAGAAAAAATCTGAATCAAATCGATTCTGGAAATCACAACCAACACCCAGCTCTAGTATTTTTTGTAGAAGTTAGTGACAATGTTCAGCGTATATATGTGTCAATGTAGCTCCTTTGATGACTTTACAGTTAAAATAACATTCTGGTCTATACATTGATTCTAGAATGTATTTCTTGTTGTTGAATTTGGTTTTTTTTTGACTCTGTAATCCAACAACACATTTCATTGGAGTTATGATGGGTAGTGTTGATGAGTAGACACGTTTTCCTAAATCTCGGGATGGATTTCGAGTTCCTTTATCATCAAAGCAGCGAAAGAGCAGCTAGGAAACAATACAGAAAGATGTTGATGTGGTCCTTGCAGCTCGCGGTGATCCTAACACATTTAAGGGCAGATTTACTAAACCTGGCACATTGGCATGGGGTTGTAAATCAAACAACAAAGCGGACAGGACTTTCCAGCTCTGTGCTTGAAGACTTAAGAACAGTTCTTATCTAAAAGCACAGACACAAGCTGCTTTTTACCTTAAGTCTAAAGCAGTTTGCCAACGGTGACACAGATTATTGCAAACAAGCACACCTGTTGATAACAAGGAGTCTGTAATCCATCATCTATGCAGCTGCAGCTGCACACTATATAGAAATAAACCTGATTCCCTGTTTGTTTAAAATGTTCATTAGTCATTGATAAAAAAAATCAATTTTTTGCCCTTAAATAATGTATTCTTCAGACTATTTTTTCCTGAAATAATCTGACTACAAAGACAGTTGCTGACAATAGCTGATAAAATTGATTGTAACTGATTGTTGGTTTATTATTGATAGATCTATTTATTTACATTTTAGGTATTTATGCTGATTAATGTGTTTTAACAAAGTTCTGTATGTCTGGGCTTGTACTTGTGCTGATGTTTAGTCTGCAAATAGTTGAAGATAAATAAAGTAAAAAAAAAACAACTTTAGAATAATTTAGAAATCTAAAATTCAACTAGAAAAGTTGCATTTTCTGCCATAATGCTTGTGTGAATGCTTTTTCCTGAATATAGTCATTGAATATGCTGAAGCTTCTTGCTAAAAATGATTGCTGAAAGGATTTGCTGAAAATGCAAAGCTATTTACAAAATGTTAAATTCACTAAAAGACTGGAAATTTTACTATGAAAGAGCCCTGAAGTTAAAAATCCCTAATCCCTAATACATGCCAAATTTGCAAAAATATTTAGTCCATTGCTTAAATATTAGCTAAATTCAAAATTGGCCCAAAAAACCTCAGTAGATTCCAAATTAGCCAAAAAAGCTAGTTCATTGCTTAAATATTAGCTAAATTCAAAATTAGCCTTAAATTCCTCAGTAAACTGAAATTGTCAAAAACATTAGCCAGTTGATAAAACATTAGCTCAACTCTAAATTAGCCTGTAAAAACCTCAGTAGATAACAAACAAGCCAAAAAGCTAGCACATTGCTTAAATACTAGCTAAATTCCAAAATAGGCTAAAATTCCTCAGTAAACTAAAATTGTCAAAAACATTAGCCTGCTGATAAAATATTAGCTAAACTCTAAATTAGCCTATAAAAATCTCAGTAAATAACAAACTAGCCAAAAACCAGCACATTGCTTAAATATTAGCTAGATTCCAAAATTGCCAAAAAATCCTTAGTAAGCTAAATCAGTCAAAAAGCCTGTTGCTAAAATGGAAGCTAAACTCTAAATTCGCAAAAAAAAAAAAAAAGGCCAGTAGATGATAAATTACCCAAAAACGTCAGCATGTTGCTAATATATTAGCTAAACTCCAAATTAGCATATAAAAACCTCAGTAGATAACAAACAAGCCAAAAAGCTAGCACATTGCTTAAATACTAGCTAGATTCTAAAATAGTCTAAAATTCCTCAGTAAAACTAAAATTGTCAAAAACATTAGCCAAACATTAGCCTTTTGATAAAATATCAGCTAAACTCCAAATTAGGCAAAAAAAGCTAGTTCATTGCTTAAATACTAGCTAAATTCCAAAATAGACTAAATTCCTCAGTAAGCTAAAATTGGCAAAAACATTAGCCTGCTGAAAAAATATTAGCTAAAGTCTAAATTAGCCTATAAAAATCTCAGTCGATAACAAACTAGCCAAAAGCTAGCACATTGCTTAAATACTAGCTAGATTCCAAAATTGCCAAAAAAAATCTTTAGTTAGCTAAATCAGTCAATAAGCCTGTTGCTAAAATAGATGCTAAACTCTTAATTAAAAAAAATGTTATATAATAAATTTGCCAAAAAAGTTAGCATGTTGCTAATATATTAGCTAAACTCCAAATTAGCCTATAAAAAACTGAGGATAAAAAATTAGCCCAAAACGTCAGAATGTTGCTAAAATATTAGGGAAACTTCTGATTTTTTGAAAATGACTATAAAAAATTCAAATATTAAAGCCTTGTTGCTAATCTTCTTAAAATTTTAAAATTTGAAGACGTTCTCATTCATTTCCTATGGGGCATATTTTGCATTCACACAATTAATTTCATTTAAGAGTTGATGCAATCCTCCATTTTTAGATCTAGTAGAATGAAAGAAATGTGAGGTAAGCAAAAACGGCAGGTTATTTTAGCTTTCTATTATCTAGGATTCTTATTTTTAAAAGTGAATGGAGCTGTCAAAAATAATTACTGGATTTGTACATTTCAGGCTGTGTGGGCCGCAGAGTCAGCTCTCCCTTCCCCCACCTGCTGAAAGATAATGATGTGGTTAGCTGCTGCCTTGACCTCACTGTTCCATGCATATCGTTTCGGGTCAACGGTTTGCCAGTGCAGGGCATGTTGGAGAACTTCATTGCTAATGGACTTCTTTACCCGGTGGTCAGCATTTCTGCTGGAGTAAGGTCAGTTGTAGCAACGTCATTTCTGTTCTGTATGTCTGTCTTTTGGTCCAGTAATATGAATAAATCTTGTTTGTTGAAATTGGTTTTGTATTTTAAAAATATTGCCTCTATCTGTGAAATTTAGGGTTCGTTTTCTTTTTGGTGGACGGCATGGAGAGTTTCGCTTTCTCCCCCCACCTGGCTACGCTTCATGCTCTGAGGCTTTGCTCCCGAAAGTCAAACTGAAGGTAGAGCCGTGTCAGAAACATGTTCTAGAATCCGAAAAGACGGAAAAAAAGCTCTTTGGCCCCTCGGTTCCAATCACCCCAGTTACATTCTCTCCAACACCGGTAGACATAAGCAAGGTAACTCTCACTTGGGGCAACCATATTTTGATTTAAAAAAAATATTTGGTATAACAACATTGAAACTATGACCCTTATAGGTTGCACTACCTCCTCAACTTGAAGATATCCGAGAAAAACTGGCAGAAAATATCCACGAGCTTTGGGTAAAGGACAAGATTGAGCTTGGATGGACCTATGGACCAGTAAGACACATTCTCACAATGAGATTTATAGGCTACAGTTGCTATGCTAGCTTTTTGTGTACACAGAGTCGGACACCATATTGGAAATGTCGAGATGCCTGTTGATGCTGTGCTACAATTGCACAAACAGAGCTGGAAAAACAAGACTTTTCGCACTTTATCTGAGTTCGTTTACTCTCATTAGTGAACGTTTCGGCTGATTTTGTAGCCAATTCAAAGTCAATGGTAGCTTTAGACTATTTCCACGTTTTCTGGCAGGACCACCAATCTTTTTAGTTTCATGGCGGATGGCCGTGGTGTGTTAGACCTCAGATCAAACCAGACGACCCGCTGGTAACTGGTGGTAAAAAGTAACCAGGTTTTCTTAGTAGTGGCGAGCGAAAAGGGAAAAGCACAGTGCTGAATTCCCATCCGCCGGGCAGACAGGGACATGTGGCGTGTGGAAAACCGCCTACCCGGTGTCACGCGGGTGCTTGAGTACTTCTGATAGAGGCTGGGTGGGATCCACTTGTACATTTGCCCCACGGCCATGCGTTGAAACTGGCTCTGGCTCAATAAGTCCTGGTCGCTGTATGTGAACGCCCCCCGGATCTCGCTACACCGGGGCTGTGGACTGAAGGGATGATGTCGACTACCCACCCCACACATTTCTTAACATGGACTGAGGAGTCTAACGGATTGTGTAAATCTTAATCAATGTGTACATTTGAAAATACCGAAGCATTGAAATGTCAAATGAAGCATTTTATGGTTATTTTACTGTATCTGCTAAGTCGTATCTCATTGTTTACTGACACGTCCAATATGCCGTCCCTCTTTACATTCTTGGACAATGGTAACAGGCTAGCGTAGCATCTTTAGCAATAGAACTCATTGTGTGTTCTCACATCTTAGAAATATCACCTTGAATTAGCAAGTTAGTCATATTTTAAGAGAAAGCTGAGGCTAAAACAACTATTTTCTCAACAGATAAGAGATGACAGTAAAAGACACGACCCATGTTTGGTGGAATTCTCCAAGCTGCCAGAGCAGGAAAAAATCCAGAACCTTCAGACAGCTCAGGACACTCTTAGGTAAGATTTATACTGTGAAATAAAACTGGAATGTGCTGTTTAACTGTTGGCAAACTGCTATTTAACTCTTGTTTACAGAGTAAGTGGTACTTTCCGTTGTCTCAGTAGCTAATGCTTCTGTTTTTTTCTTCTTTCGAAGGACTCTTCTTGCCCTTGGCTTCCACATTGGGTTGACGGATGACCAAGCTGAAGAGCGTGTCAAATACACCAGACTGCACACTAAGTAAAATATTTCATACTGTGTGTGATTACATTTCGTTTCCTGGGTGTTAAGTGCTGCAATAACTAAAGACACACACTGATTTTTAATGAAACACTATGGCAAACAACATGAAAATGTCGGATTCACGACATCCTTCCCTGCATCTCCCATGAATCAGTATTACAGATGTGTCAGATTGGTAAAACGTTGACGACTGTTGTTCACTCTTTTGTCTCAACACCATAACTGGAAGTTTGAAAGAAATCAATAAAGAAAAGAGTTAAATAAAC
>NC_050526.1:4768085-4768268 GCF_002922805.2 Oryzias melastigma
TTTTTTTTTTTTTTTTGTAAATTTTCCTTTTTAAAATACTTGATAAAGTAACGCGATAAATGAACGCCTGATTTGTACGTAGAGCCCAAAATTCTGATCTACGCACGTTTGAACAGACATCATTTAAAGTGGCAGCTAAAACGCGAGTTGATGCAACCGGTCTGTATGCACCTTGACGTGCAT
>NC_050526.1:4768505-4768609 GCF_002922805.2 Oryzias melastigma
TGAACATTTAGCTATCGATTCGATCCGATACCTGTCAATATCTGCGATTTCAATACCAATACCGATATTTTTCGTAAATGTGGTGGATGTGATGTGAACCTCAA
>NC_050526.1:4768634-4771561 GCF_002922805.2 Oryzias melastigma
ACTTGATAAAGTAACGCGATAAATGAACGCCTGATTTGTACGTAGAGCCCAAAATTCGGATCTACGCACGTTTGAACAGACATCATTTAAAGTGGCAGCTAAAACGCGAGTTCATGCAACCGGTCTGTATGCAGCTTGACGTGCATTTACATAGACTTTATTGAAAGTGGTCGCTGTAACGTTGCCGAGGTTAATGTGAAAACAGTTGATTTAGGCAGTTGAGCCGCCGTCATTGTGTGCATTTGTGTGTGAGTGAATGGGACTCTTTGGATCAAAGACTGGACTTTGGAGCTCTTGAAAGAAGAGACAAGGAAGCATCTATGTGAAGAGAACCAAAGTCAAAGAGTGAAGGCGCACACGTGTTCCATTAGTCCTGGAATTGTTTGATATTTATTGGTTCATTCCTGAGGTTAGCTTAGCATCATCTGCATAGATGTGAAGTCATCGTATCATCTGCATAGAATGAGGCAAATTTTGTTTGTGATATTGGGCTATATAAATAAGATTGAATTGAAAAGATATTTTCTTATTGTGACAACTTTGACTAAAATCTCTCACATTTCCACCATGTGAGTAACCTCTACGTGTAGATCATATTTTAAAGCCCACTGTCCTCGAGAACACAATCCTAGGATAACTCAACAAAACAACACTTTTTGTATAGCATCAGCACTTATCTTGGAAAAACATTTTCTTTTAGATATGAACTTCTCAGCGGCTACCGGCCTGCACCAGTCGACTTCAGCAGGATTCTCCTCAGCTCGGCAGATGAAGAAGTGGTCAACTTGCTGGCAGAAAATGACCACAATGTATGGGCAAGAGAACGAATCAAGCAGGGTTGGACCTATGGGGTCCAGCAGGTATTTATAAAACAATTGAATTTATTTACAAGTGCTGAGAAGAAATTAAATTTAAAACTGAATTTTTTTTTTTTCTTCTCAGCAAATCCATAAACATAAATGATGAAACAATAAACATGCAATGTGTTCTATTATTGAAAATACTAGTATGGTGTTCTGAGAAAATACAGATGTCCATCCGGGTTTGTAATTTCAGGATGTAAAAGCAAAGCAGAGTCCACAGCTTGTGCCTTACAGCCTTCTGGATGAAAGAACAAAGCGAACAGTCAGGGAGGGTGTCAGAGAGGCTGTCTGCACCCTGCTGGCATTTGGCTACAGTCTCGAGCCCCTTAACCAGGAACCGGGTTAGTCTCAAAATCCTGTTCATCTTCCAACTTAATGCTCACTTTAATTCATTTCTGTTTCCTGTAGTTAATATAAATCTATTTTATGTAAATATGACACAATTAGACTTTTTAAAAACGTTTATCTTCATTGTGTGATAAACTTACAGCCAATTTCAGAAGTTTTTCTTGCAATTTTTAATTTAGAGATAACCATATTTGCTCTCTTTTTTGACTGACAGCCAAATTATCACAGCCGTGCCCCTTCTCCACTGAGAAGTGCAGAGTGTTCCGACCAGATAAATCGAATGCTGTGACCACAGGGAAGTGGTATTTTGAATTTGAAGTGGAGACAGACGGGACTATGAGAGTGGGCTGGGCGCGACCAGACTGCACTCCAGATAAAGAGCTTGGCTCAGATGACCAAGCATACGTTTTTGATGGATTTGAGGTGAGCCACTCGAATACTGACAATTTCATATTTTAAATTTGAGGTAGAAAAAAAAGGATTTTTAAGCGATTAATGTTGTTTTTTTTTATTATTATTAGAGTATTTACCAATTGCCAACATTTCAATGATTTTGCACTTACTTGCATAACTTTTTTTCCCAATACTGTAAATATATTTCTGCTTTAAGGCCCAGTGGTACCATCAGGGCGGTGAGGCCCTTGGAAGTACATGGCTCAGAGGAGATGTGGTTGGTTGCTTGCTGGACTTGGTGGAACGATCAATGATGGTCACACTCAATGGAGAACTCCTGTTTAATGAGCAAGGATCAGAGCTGGCTGCCAAGGATTTTGATATTGACAATGGTTTGAATTAGTCTTTGACTAAATACAGTAGCCAGCAAGGCCAAGTGGGCCCCATATGGTTTAAAAGTGGGCAGAAATTGTGGGCCCCGATCGGGTTTGTGGTGGCCCCACCTGTGTGTCCACATTGACTTAACCAGGGAGTTAATTAGTTATCTCACTACACTAGCCAGCCGCCACACTAACCGGACAGCGTAGAATGCTAGTGAGCTCTACTGTAGCAAGCTAGCGAGCTCCACTACAGCATGCTGGCGTGTACTGGTGTAGTGTGCCAGTGAGCTCCGCTGTAGCAAGCCTATAAGCTCTGCTATATTGAGCTAGCAAGCTGCACTGTAGCATGCTAGCGAGCTTCTATGTATCAAGCTAGCGACTCTACTGTAGCAAGCTCCTCTGTATCGAGCTAGCGACTCTGCTGTAGCATGCTGGAGAGCTCTTCTGTATCGAGTTAGCACACTCTGCTGTAGCAAGCTAGTGAGCTCTGCTGTATTGAGCGAGCAAGCTCTGCTGATGTGCTGATGAGCATAGCCGTAGCATGCTAGCAGGGTCCTCTGTGTCGACCTAGGGACTTTGCTGTAGCAAGCTCTGCTGTATTGAGCTAGAAAACTTTGTTGTAGCATGCCAGTAAGCTTCTTTTTATCGAGCTAGCTACTCCGCTGTAGCGAGCTAGCGAGCTCTGCTGTATTGAGCGAGTCAGCTCCACTGTGGCATGCTAGCGAGCTCCTCCGTGGCAAAATAGCGAGCTCTGCTGTATTGAGCTAGCAAGCTCTGCTGTAGCTTGCTAGCAAGCTCCTCTGTAAGAAGCTAGCGAGCTCCGGCGTATTGAGCTAGTGAGCTCCGCTGTCCATCAGGCAGGTGGATAGCATAACGAGCCTACCCACTGAGTGTCCACTTAAGCCGGGGGTCGGCAACCTGCGGCTCCGGAGCCGCATGCGGC
>NC_050526.1:4772482-4775008 GCF_002922805.2 Oryzias melastigma
GCATAGCCGTAGCATGCTAACAGGGTCCTCTGTGTCGACCTAGGGACTGCTGTAGCGAGCTCTTCTGTATTGAGGTAGTGAGCTCCGCTGTAGCAAGCTAGCAAGCTCTGCTGTATTGAGCTGGCAAACTTTTGTTGTAGCATGCCAGTAAGCTCCTTGTATCGACTCTGCTGTAGCGAGCTAGCGAGCTCTGCTGGATTGAGCTAGTGAGCTACGCTGTAGCAAGCTAGTGATCTCTTCTGTATTGAGCTAGCGACTCTGCTGTAGCGACCTAGCGAGCTCTGCTGTATTGAGCTAGCAAACGTTGTTGTAGCATGCCAGTAAGCTCCTTTGTATCGAGCTAGCGACTCTGCTGTAGCAAGCTAGCGAGCTCTGCTGTATTGAGCGAGTCAGCTCTGCTGTAGCTTGCTAGCGAGCTCCTCTGTAAGAAGCTAGCGAGCTCCGCTGTCCATCAGGCAGGTGGATAGCATAACGAGCCTACCCACTGACAATGTGGACAAACACAGGTGGAGCCACCACGGAAACTATGAACAAATTCAATTGGGGCCCACATTTTCTGCCACTTTTAAACCGTATAAGGCCCACTTGGCCTTGCTGGGTGGGAGATGTAGTATCGACATATTTGATAATCGATCCATCTCAGTTTTGGTCATTCTTAAACATTTGTCAATGATAATTTGGCCTTATATTGGGTGAAATATCTGTGTGTATTTCAGGCTTTTTGCCCATTGTAAGTGTTGGGGTGAATCAGGTTGGAAAGCTTAACCTGGGGCGCCAAGTGGATTCATTGAAGTACTTTAATGTCTGTGGTCTACAAGAGGGCTACAAACCCTTTGCGTACAATATGGAAAGAGACCCACCTCTGTGGATGAGTTGGAAACAGCCCACATTCACACCTATACAGGATTCTGATCAGAACTTAAAGGTGAGTTAATTCGTTTTAGAGCTTCGTTTTCCAAGAGTCTTGGTTCAAGTCCTCTTTAAAGACCCACTCCGATCATTTTTTGAGCTATTTCAAAACCGTTTCCAGTGGTCTTTTAATTATGATTATGCCTAATTAAAAATAAAAAATAACTGTAATCTCCTAGGACATAGTTTCTGCAGATCAGCGGTGCAGAGAGCCCAGCATATTTTCTATGTCTCAAATACAATCTCTTATCAATTTTCACTTTTTTGTTTACTCCTGATTTAAACTACAATAAATGTGATAAAAAATACTCATAAATGCAATTTTAAGCCTAATTTCTATAAAGAGAGATCTTGAAAGTGGGATAGAAAGATTTGATTGGTAAAGACTTATTCATGAAGCATTTAACTGTGAAGGATGAACAGTCAGAGGTCTTTGGCGGGTTGGGTTCTGGTTCTGAGACGTCGCTAGTGATAACACCAGAGCCCAGACACTGATGGTGGTTAAGATGGAAAAAAACACAATTTTCATCAGAGTGGGTCTTTAAACAAAATACTTATTGGTAGAATAATTAGTATCATGATCATTTTTGCACAACCGGATACTAAGATATCATTGTTGCACATTTATCTTTCCTCTTTAAATGTCAATAAAGGTTATTAGAGTTGGTGGCTCTAGTGATGGCTTGTCCAGTCTGAGGGTTTCCCACCGTTTGGCACACCCCGGTGCAGGAAGCAGGGTGGGATTTTACCGTCTCAGCATGCCCGTTGAATGTGCTGCCACCCTCAGAAGTCCAGGAGAGGTCGTGCTTCCAGCGGTGTCAAACTCTGTGATCACATCTCAAGGTACAACTAATTAGTCATCCTATCCTTACAACCCTGATTAGCTGATCAAACACCCATAAAACTTTTGGCAATAAACTTAATGTATCACATAAAATTGATGCTGTAATTTGTAAAATTAAAGTTCTGCCTGAGTCTTGAATGAGCCGTGCACATGGATTTAGATTATTACCAAAACTATGACTCGCAATTATCTTGCAGCGTGGTACCAAATTATTACTTGTAAAATTAAGCCGCCTGATGAGGCATTGGCTCATTTTACTCAGACAACAAGGATTATAAAAATGTTAGGATTTATAATAACACAACTCCTGCCAGTTACTTCCCATCATCAGCTAGATCCAAACTTGTTTTCCTATTTTTGTAAAATATTCAAGTCATTTTTAAAATAGCATTTTGCTTCCATACTGTGGATAATACACTATCTGTCTGTAGTGTAGATATTCGTGTTAATGACCTTGGTGTATTGTTCTGGTTAAGCTCCCAGGGGCCATGCTGTAACTAATGCCTGTTGTCCTTCCAGGGAGGAAAGAGCAAGAGGACACAGACTCTGACTTTGAAGTCCTGATGAAGTCAGCACACAGCTCTGCTGGCTCTAGAGACGAGCTAGATCATAAGGATCATGGTCATGACAAAACATCTAAACTCAAACAGCGGTGAGGTTTGGCGGAACAAATCAGAAAACTCACCTTTTTGAAAAAATAAATGTTGACTCATATAATTAATGCTCCTTAGTTAATGATATAATCATTAAATATTTCCTACTTACATATATAT
>NC_050526.1:4775060-4782402 GCF_002922805.2 Oryzias melastigma
TATATATATATATATATATATATATATATATATACTGTATATATATCTGTGTGTGCGTATGTACATATACATATGTATATATGTATATATACATATATATATACATACTGTATATATAAACACATATATGTATATATCTATGTGTGAGTGTATATATATATATATATATATATGTATATATACATATACATATACAAATATACATATGTATATGTATATACTGTGACAGACTGGCGACCTGTCCAGGGTGAACCCCGCCTTCGCCCATCAGTAGCCGTGATAGGTTCCGGCACCCCCGCGACCCCGAAAGGAAAGAAGCGGCCAAGAAGATGAATGAATGAATGAATGAATGTATTTATACATATATACATATGTATATGTATATACGCACACACAGATACACACATATATATATATATGCAAAAATTAGCGATAACAAAACTATACCTATATCTGCCAAAGTCAGTGGGTATTTTGTTCTAAGGTTCCTGCCGAAGCGGAACAAACCCGGTTTGGTTAGCAGCGGCTCATCTGCACGGCTCCTCGAGGATGTTGTAATTGACAAAGACAATTATGATCGACTCATCCAGAATTCCAGGGTGAGTCTTTGATTTCCTCCTTTTCATATCTCTTTATAACCGCAAAATTACACCGCAGATGGAAGTTGCCGATTTGAAAATCAGTTCGTTTTGCTCTCCGCCAATCCCGAAAAAGAGTCCCACTTGCCATTCCGCTGTTGTAGAGCGTGTAAAGCTTGAGTTCTTATCATGCAGCGCTTTGTTTTTTTTTTTAATCCTTAAAGCCAAATACCAAAGAGTGACTCTAATTACCCATCATTTTCAGTACTACTACACAGTGAGGGTTCTTCCAGGCCAGGAGCCGTTCAATGTGTGGGTAGGCTGGGTGACCTCTGACTTTCGTCATTACAACGCGACGTTTGACACCAACAGTGTCCACACTGTCACTGTAACTTTGGGAGACGACAGTGGCAAAGTTCAGGAAAGGTCGGTAAACACTGAGACGGGAAGATTTTTCTAATGTGGCAGACTTCTGCTCAGAATTTAAATGAAATGTGCTAAGAACCTTCAATTATAAGTAACAACTAACTTTTGTATTGAATGTTGTCAGTTCACACCAGCTAATACATCTTTATCGTCTTGCAAAGTGTGAGGCGATCCAGCTGTTACATGGTGTGTGCCGGAGAGGCAACGGGACTTTCTCAGAGTCGGAGAAGTGCTGGTTTGGAAATTGGTTGTTTGATTGACTCATCGACCGGGCTGCTCACTTTTACCTCCAACGGTGTGGAGATGTCAACATTTTACCAAGTAGGTCACAGAGAAAAAGTGGTCATACCAGCAGTATTATACAGAACCCGAAAACGGCCTGCCCTACTTTTTAGAAAAAATAATTTTCTTGTTGTAACAAAATCCACTATAACGAGAAAATGAACTTTACCTGATTAAAGTCTCTTTACAACAAAAACAGTAGAAGAAAACACTCCCCAAATGTTGCTTTTTTAGTTTATTTTTTATTTAATAACAGATCTATGCCCCTTACACGCCTCAATTCCGTCTTATGCACCAGCCCCCTCCCTTTATATCCCCAAAATTCCCCGACAACAGGTTGATTTATAGAATCTCGGGCTGCTGAGCGTTTCTGCATGGTGCGTTCACTTTCTCAACAAAAAAACTCCTCATTTTCTCGTTATAACGAGAAAATGAACTTCGTTCTTTTCATTATAACGAACTATTATCTTGTTTTCTTGAGAAAATGAACTTTGTTTTCTCATTATAACGAACTATTATCCTGTTTTTTTGAGAAAATGAAGTACATTTTCTCGTTTTAATGAGTAATTATCTTGGTTTTTTTGAGAAAATTAACTTTCATTTTTGTTATAACGAGATATTATCTTGTTTTCTCAAGAAAATGAACTTGGTTTTCTCGTTATAACAATTCATTACGTCGTTATAACGAGTTATTATCTTGTTTTCTCGAAAAAATGAACTTCGTTTTTTCATTATAACGAGCTATTATACTGTTTTTTTCGAGAAAATTAAGTACAATTTCTCGTTTTAATGAGTAATTATCTTGTTTTTTTTTTTTAGAAAATTAACTTTCATTTTTTTTATAACGAGATATTATCTTGTTTTCTCGAAAAAAGGAACTTGGTTTTCTCGTTATAACAATTCATTATCTTGTTTTTTTTTGAGAAAATGAAGTCAATTTTGTCATTATAATGAGTAATTATCTTGTTTTTTTGAGAAAATTAACTTTCATATCATTATAACGAGATATTATCTTGTTTTCTCGAGAAAATGAACTTCTTTTTTTCATTATAACGAACTATTATCTTGTTTTTCTCGAGAAAATTAAGTTAATTTTCTCGTTATAATGAGTAATTATCTTGTTTTTTTGAGAAAATCAACTTTCATTTTATTATAACGAGTTATTATCTTGTTTTCTTGAGAAAATGAACTTTGTTTTCTCATTATAACGAACTATTATCTTGTTTTTTTGAGAAAATGAAGTACATTTTCTCGTTTTAATGAGTAATTATCTTGGTTTTTTTGAGAAAATTAACTTTCATTTTTGTTATAACGAGATATTATCTTGTTTTCTCAAGAAAATGAACTTGGTTTTCTCGTTATAACAATTCAGTATCTTGTTTTTTTTCGAGAAAATAAAGTCAATTTTCTCATTATAATGAGTAATTATCTTGTTTTTTTGAGAAAATTAACTTTCATATAATTATAACGAGATATTATCTTGTTTTCTCGAGAAAATTAACTTCTTTTTTTCATTATAACGAACTATTATCTTGTTTTTCTCGAGAAAATTACGTTAATTTTCTCGTTATAATGAGTAATTATCTTGTTTTTTTGAGAAAATCAACTTTCATTTCATTATAACGAGTTATTATCTTGTTTTCTCGAGAAAATGAACTTCGTTCTTTTCATTATAACGAACCATTATCTTGTTTTTTTTCGAGAAAATGAAGTAAATTTTCTCGTTATAATGAGTAATTATCTTGTTTTTTTGAGAAAATTAACTTTCATATCATTATAACAATTTATTATCGCGTTTTCTCGAGAAAATGAACTTCGTTTTGTTTGTTATAACGAGATATTATCTCGTTTTAACTAGAAAACCATTAAAAAAAAGTTGGGCATGCCGTGTTCAGCTTCCTTAGTTTTGTCTTCCTTCTGTTTCTTTTTTTTTCAGTGACATGTTGAGATCTAAAATGGCTAACAGATAGAAAAACATGCTTTTGAATGACAACACTAATACAATAATTGATTTTTTTACAATTGTCTGAGGAAATTACTGTGTCTCTGCACACCAGGTAGAGGCACAAACAAGGCTGTTTCCTGCTGTTTTCGTCAAGCCCACCACAACTAACATGTTCCAGTTTGAACTGGGATGTGTCAAGGTAATCAAATTCCATTTGCTGTATCAAAAGTGTTCTTTGACAATCCTTTTATGATGAACCCATTTTAAAGCCCTAGATGGCTATATTTGGTAATTGTGTTTCAGAACGGAATATTAAAGTGTTTAATAATGGATATAATAGATTTTTGACTGCCAGCTCAGAAACCCACAGAGTGTCGTAAACACTGAAGTAGAACTTTTATAAAAATCCTTATTTTTGCACTTTTCTTTTCAGAATGCAATGCCTTTGTCATCAGGTTTGCTTCGCAGCCTAAGGAGAAATCCTTCACCTCAGTGTCCTCCCAGGATTCATGTTCAGTATCTGAGGCCCGTTTCCTGGACCAGAGTACCAGATAAGGCACTAAAAGTGTTGGTGGATCAACCAGTTGACCACCATGGATGGAGAGTCCAGTGCATTGAGCCTCAACAATTTACAGCTCTTCAGATTCCTGAGGAAAACAGGTTTCGAGTTCAATTATTTTTTTCAAAGACACTTTTTTAAAATTTTGACATAGACGACGGGTCGGCAACCTTTAACAGTAAAAGAGCCTTTAAGGAATTTGGCTAGTAAGAAGTGTTGTGCAGCATAATATAGTATGTGCTTTTAACTCATAAAAGATCATATTTTTTTACCAAAGTTATTTTGTGCATATAAAATCTGTTTATTCTAGAGGTAGCGTTGAGCAAACAAGACGTCTTCAGGTCAACGGGGATGTAAAACCTACGTAGGTTATCATCTATGTGCACCTCAGCCATCAATTTATAAATTTAATCTAATTTAATAAATGCTAATTAAGTAATCCTTACTTTTAGAAAATTGCTATTTTATTTTTCTTTTATTTCTTTTTTGTGTTATTTGTCGTCAGTAGTCTTACACTGCTGGGTTTTGTTATTTTAGTTTGGGGTTGGACCTTGGTAGTCTTAGTTTTTGGGCTTTGTTTATTTGTTTACTTGGGGGCTGCACGGTGGCGCAGGTGGTTAGCGCTCTTGCCTCACAGCGAGAAGGCCCCGGTTCGAATCCCGGCTGGGACCTTTCTGTGTGGAGTTTGCATGTTCTCCCCGTGCATGCATGGGTTTTCACCGGGGACTCCGGCTTCCTTCCACCGTCCAAAAACATGCTTCATAGCTCTAAATTGCCCCTAGGTGTGTCTGTGGGAGTGTATGTGTGTGTGATTGAGGCCCTGTGACAGACTGGCGACCTGTCCAGGGTGTACCCCGCCTTCGCCCATCAGTAGCCGGGATAGGCTTCGGCACCCCCGCGACCCCGAAAGGGAGGAAGCGGTCAAGAAGAAGAATGATGAATGAATGTTTACTTGGGTAGTTTTGGTCGACATGGCTGGGTCAGCAGTCTCCCTGACTTATTTTATGTTTGGCCAAGGAGCCACATGTGGGTCTTGAGCCGCAGGTTGTAGACCTCTGACATAGACCATACACATTAAAAAATAAAAAACAAAAATAAAACCAACATTTTCAGATTGATTGCTTTTAAAAAAATGTTTAAACTCTTGATTGATGACACAACTTTTTACTTTATTTTTTTTCTTTCTTAGATCCATTGACATTTTGGAACTGTCAGAAGTTGGGGACCTCCTCACCTTTCACCACAACACCCTCCTCCTCTACTGCTCCTTGTGCTGCCATGGCAACAGCAGAGTTTGCCATGCACTCTGCAGTCACATCGACCAGTCGCAAATTCTCTATGCAATTCAGAACCCGTACCTCGCTGGACCACTTCGAGATGCTTACTATCAACTATTTATTCAGGTACTTTGCTAAAATCCTGTTTTTATGAAACTTTCCGGTTGGGTAATTTACAAATTGTTATCACCGTTTCAGATTTATTTAAGCAGCCACGCCACAGAGCGTCTCATGATGAACAATGAATACATCGTTCCAATGACGGGTCAAATCCGAGAAAGTCCTTCACATTGTGCTCTTGACGGAGGGACTGATTCTGCAGGAGAAGGGATTCCCAACAATGATCACAGCACATCCCTTAAACCACAGATGCACTGCTCTTGTCCTTGTTTTGTGAGAGGAGACGAGAGCACAGTCGTTCTGGCCAGCACAGACAGCCCGGAAATCCCTCTGGACGTGTTAAAGGATCTAACTCTGGAAATGGTGACTGCTGGGGTTTCGGCAGTGGGTCGAGATGTGAGGGATCCCGCTGGAGGCAGCGTTGAACTCCTGCTTGTTCCTCTTTTAAAATTGTTGTACCAGCTCTTGGTTATCGGTGTGTTTCGGGATGAGGACCTTGGGAAGATCCTTTGGCTAATGGAGCCAAAGGAGTTTTCCGTAATTGCTCAAAAATTGGACACATTGGTTAATGAACAAGAAACTCAAGGCCGGATCAAAGAAGTTGAGGGCACTATTATCAAACAAGGACTTCTTCAGCTGCAGCTTCCAGAAGGTGTCAAACTTGAGGTTTGTTTTTTTGTGGAGAAACTGCCTCAAGTTCTGAAAAGTGGGTAGAAAATTAACATAACCTCACTTTTTTTTTCTCCTTGTAGCTCTGCCATCTCCTATCCTACTTGTGTGACTGCCAGGTGCGCCAAAGGGTAGAAGCAGTGATAGCGTTCTCCGAAGGTTTTGTGCATAAGCTGCAGGAGAATCAACGTGTTCGTTACAATCAAGTCATGCAAGCATTTAACATGTCTGCAGCCCTCACCGCCCGCAGGACAAGGGAGTTTCGTCTTCCTCCACAGGAGCAGGTTGAACATTTGAAACGAATTTAAAAACTTGTAGAAAATGTTTTTACTACTAGAGACAAGATTTGTTATTTTGGTTTACAATTTTTATTTCTGGTGCATTGAAAGATAAATATGCTGCTGATGTTCAAAGACAACGAGGTGCAAGAAAACTGTCCATGTCCCCTGAAAACCCAGCATCTTCTGGAAGATTTCCATCACCAACTCAAGACACGCTGTGGTGGGGATTCTGCTGATTACATTTACTTATTTTTTAGTTTTCACTGAGCTGGAAAAGTAAAAAAGAAACAAAACATTGGAAAACCTAATGGAATTAATTTTTCCCCTTAAAGCCATTGAAGCAGACACTGCCTCAGAGGATGAAGATGAGACTTCTTTAAAAGTTCGACTTTTCAGTATGGTGGCAAGTGTCACTCGACCCAAAAACAAACTCAAAGAAAAGGAAAACTGTGGATCACAAAGGCCAAGTAGGTGATTTGTTCCTAATTTGTCCACTTGACATATTTTGTTTATTGAAATGTATTTATTAACACTGAAACTAAATTTTTAGTTTCCCATTGACTAAAGCGGGAGAGTCAAAGTCAGAAACACACCTTAGGTCACGGGCCGAACAGGATAAACATTTATTAAACACTCTAAAATTACATTTTAAAACTTTAAAACCATAACTTTTTAACATAATTATGAACTACGTGTATAAAATTACCTGAGATAATGCTAGTGTGAATGCTGTAAGCTGAATTTGTCTGCTGAAGATGCTGAAGCTGATAGCTAGCTAAAATATTAGCTAAATGCCAAATTAGCACAAAAAAAAAAGAAAAGAGAACTTAGGTTAGCCAAAACAGCTAGCATGTAGCTCAAAAAATAGCCAAACTCCAAAATAGCTTAAAAAACGTTTTTAAAACACCTAAATTAGCCAACACAGCTAGCATGTAGCTGAAGGATTAGCTTATTTCTAAAACAGCCTTAAAAACTAAAAAAGCCTAAATTAGCCATACAGCTAGCATGTAGCTGGAAAAAATGTCCAAACTTCAAAATAGCCTGAAAAACTGGTAAAACGTCTAAATTAGCCAAAGCAGCTAGCATGTAGCTAAAGTATGAGTTTAATTGTAAAACAGCCTGGCGGGGTGGGGGGCTGCTCCTCTGGCTGGGCTGGGGCCTGCACTCTCCGTGTTCCTGTGCCTTCCTGCTCTTGGGTGTGGGGG
>NC_050526.1:4782445-4786858 GCF_002922805.2 Oryzias melastigma
GCATGTAGCTGAAGGATTAGCTTATTTCTAAAACAGCCTTAAAAACGAAAAAAAAGAAGCCTAAATTAGCCAAAACAGTTAGCATGTAGCAGAAACATTAGCTAAACTCCGAATTAGTCTCAAAAATCTAAGTAACTAAAGAAATAGTCCAAAATGCTAGCAGAAGGAGAATTTTTAAAACTGTAACTTTTTAACATCATTATGAATAATAATAAGACAGGAATATTATTACAGAATAAATCAACTGAAACATTAAATAACTTTCAATATTTTACTCTCCATAAAAATATGTTTGGTCAAAATTATACAAGTTAGAAATTAGCACAAGATAACATCAGGCCATTGATAACAGTAAAATAAAATGATCTGGAGGGCCGGATTCGGCCCCCGGGCCTTGACTTTGACACACGTGGACTAACGGTACATGACATGCTTTTGTAAAGATTTTATTTTTGTATCCCACAGAAAAAAATTAGAAAAAAATGAACAATGTTTTATTTTAAATTAAAAGTTTAAAAAATATTCCTTGCCTTTTCCACCTCCTCTTTTTAGAGTCTCTCAAGAAACTGATTTCCGAGACGATGGTACGCTGGACCCAGGAGAGGGAAATGGAAAATCCCGAACTGGTTAGGACGATGTTCACTTTGCTGCACCGGCAGTATGAGGGCCTCAAGGGCCAAATGGAGGAGCCCCTTTCAAAGGCCTACATGATCAGTCAGGCATCAGTGGAGGACGCCGTTGCCCTCTTGTCATCTCTTTGTGAAATCCGTTCTTTACTCAGCATCCGAATGGGAAAAGAAGAAGAGCAACTGATGATTCGAAGTCTTGGGTAAACACATCCTTTTTTTTAGCATCAATTATTTACCACTACTGTATTTTCCAGAGTATAAACTTTAACCAACTACTTACCAATACCATATCTTCCAAAGTATAAGTCGCACCAATTATTTACCGCTACTGTATTTTCCAGAGTGTAAGTCGTAGAAGCAAAAAAATGTCTAATCAAGAAGAAGAAAACCATATATAAGCGCCACTTTTGGGAGAAAAGTCTGACATTTCAGAACAAATCTGCCAAGCTCAGCGTAACACTTCGTTCACACCGAACGTGATTCACACATCAAACTAGCATCTACTGCCTCTTTTCTGACGTGGGTCAAATTAGATATCAATGCTTGTCCAAAAATATTTTCATAAACTATCCGTTCCTGTCACGCGTAGGAGACGCTACCATCAAGCTCTTCACCCCATTGCTATTCGGAATCATTGACTGTATATCTTATTTATAATGCACAGAATACACAGATAATATCAAGAAATCAGATTTATTTATTTATTTTAATTCTACAAAATCATTTGTAATCATGTCTCCATGTCTGGTCCATTAGATCTTCTATACTGCAGGAGCTGTGTCCAAATGACGGCACTTTTACCTGTTCTTTCGTCTCCCTGTCACCCAGTTTGATGACTTTCTGTTCCGCATTAGTCCGAGGGCGTAAAAAATAAAAACAAGAATAATTATGTTTCGATGCAAATAATAAAAATATCAAAGTTTAAGAGAAAAACAGTCAGATTCTCGTCCATGTTTGTTTTGGACGACACTTCTTCTTCTTCTTGCTCTGTCATTAGCAAACACTGATACACGATTACAGCACCCTCTAGTGGTTGTTAGCGAAAACAACTGGTAAAGGACAACTGTTTGTTGGACAAAAAATAACGAATACACGAGCCTATTTATGTTAAAATAATAATAATAATAATTTTATCTAAGTCACACCCCTGGCTAAACTATGAAAAAAACGACAAAATATACTGCAAAAAATACTGTAATTAATAAAGAAGTGCAATTTTGTTCATTTTGATATGATAAAGAAATAATATTTATGTGTCTGTTTTGTATGTGCACAGAGAAATCATGAATAATAAGGTCTTCTACCAGCACCCTAACTTAATGAGAGCATTGGGGATGCACGAGACCGTTATGGAGGTAATGGTCAACGTGATGGAAGAAGAAGAGTCGAAGGTGAGTTTAAAAAAACATGTTTACAATCAGCATTTACATATTTGCAGCATAAATGTGTGAACTCATTATGTTGTGTTAGGAAGTTACTTTTTCCAAGATGGTGGCCTGCTGCTGTCGATTTCTGTGTTACTTTTGCCGCATAAGCCGTCACAATCAGGGAGCAATGTTTGACCATCTCGGATACTTACTGAAGAACAGCAGCGTTGGATTGGGTAACTTTTACAGTTTCTCGCTTTTTTTTTTTTTTTTAGAAAAAAAAACCCCTAAAGTTTTGACTGTAAGAAACAATAAAAATATTGAAAATTACTGTAATTTTAGTGCAAAACCATTTAACGGTATCAGCTTATCAGAAATTGTGTTGAGAAAACACACAAAAGAAGGAATTCTACTAAAAAATATGAAATGAAATAATTTGTGTTTATGTAACGCAGAAGTGTAATGAAAATCATACAAAAAATTATGTAGGTGTAACTGAAAAAGAAAAATATGCAAATTATACTCTAAAACAATTGGGTGCAACGAGTTTCCATTATTAAATTGTTTTGATAAACATTTTTTTAGTGTAGAAAAATGCAATTTTCTGATTGGAAAAAAATAATCAAAGTGATGAATTTTCTTTTTTTAGCTTTGCCCTCCATGCGTGGCTCCACCCCCCTTGACGTGGCTGCAGCCTCCGTCATGGATAATAATGAACTGGCTTTAGCTTTAAGGGAACCAGATCTGGAAAAGGTAAAAATGTTCTCATTATTTAGATAATAAAGAAAAGTCTTGTCTGTAGCAACAGACAGCTGAGATGCAACTGAAGAAGAAACTATATTTTCTTCTATATCTGTGACTCAAATGTAGCATGTAATAATTCGATGTACTGTGCAGGTGGTTCGATACCTTGCTAGCAGTTGTCTCCAGAGCTGTCCAACTCTAGTGGCAAAAGGCTACACGGATATTGGATGGAATCCTGTGAAGGGAGAACGCTATCTGGATTTTCTACGCTTTGCTGTCTTCTGCAATGGTACTTTTAAACCTTAAAGAACTGTAAATATTTTCTACTCTTCTGTGGACAGCAATGTGGTTTAATTTATTTCAAGAGTCCCCCTCCGATAAAAATCATGTTTTTGAGTTTTTAATATGTGACATTTTTCTTGTGAAAGGGAACAAATGTATTAAGAAATCAACTAGTTTTTTGGATTTCTGAGTATCAGGGGCGGGGCTGTTCAGCCCTGCTCCAAAAGCCACGCCCCCTCAGAGGAGATTTTGGAAACAGAGGCTTCAGATCAACATGAAAAATTGCTTTGTGAGACATTTAGGTTGTGAGATTTTGGTTAAAAACTTCATAATCATAATTAAAACACTGCTGGGAACGTTTTTTTATTTAAAAAAATTGTCATGGGGGAGTTCAATTGTTTCCAAATGGGGGGAAATCTGAATTTACTGTTTAATTTTGGCCAAGTAATGCAGAAAATGTGTTAAACATTTTTTTTCGAGTTTTTCTTTAATTTATTTTGATTTTTAGTTCTTTAATTAGTTATTTAATTAATTAATTGAATATAGCTGCTAAAATTACACTGTCAATTTCCCATTTTTGGGGCACTTAGTGCTTTAAATGTTAACATTACTAGAAACTGCCAATCTTGAGTGCAAAGACAGAAGACACTGTAGTTTTTTTTATGTTTCCAGTTATTTTAGCTTTTTGCAGTAAAGATAATTTATTGCTCTATTGATATTCTTTGCTTTAAAGCAGATTTGGAAATTCACTTTCACAAATTGCTCTCATGGACAGTCACAGTTGAGCCAAAATACTTTGAGCCTCAGCAGTTATTGAGCTATACTACTTTAGATATCACTGTTTGGATATAAGCACACAAATTCTATCAAAATATTTTTTTTGTTAGGAAATATCCAAATTTGTCCTAAGCACCCCGAATCCTCAGTTACGTTCATCAGCCTCACCGGTGTTTTTTAGCCTTTCTTCGATGATTCTCTCCTTGACTGAAGGTGAGAGCGTGGAGGAGAACGCCTATGAGGTGCTGAGGTTGTTGATTCGCCGCCCGGAGTGTTTTGGCCCGGCGCTCAGAGGTGACGGAGGGAATGGACTTCTAGCAGCCATGAAAGAAGCAATCATGATCTCCCAGGATGCTTCCATGGACGGACCGTACCCATCTCAGGAGTCCCAGAGAGGCCTGTCAGTATTAGACATGTGGAAAATTGAAAAAAAAGTTTTCAATAAAAAAATACTAAATAAAAGTATTTTTAAAGTACTATTATAGCTTAATTTTAAAAATATTTCTGTGTGTAACAGACAGGACAGTGACGATGACCGCATCCACATGGGTCACGCCATTATGACCTTTTACTCTGCCCTCATTGATTTGTTGGGTCGTTGCGCTCCAGAGACG
>NC_050526.1:4787453-4801319 GCF_002922805.2 Oryzias melastigma
AAACACATATATATTTTTGAACAAATTCAAGGATTTTAAGTGCACGATATTGTTAGAAAAATACAGTAAGTGTCACTTAACCAGCTCAGATTTCATTGTAGTCAATTGGATTTACGAATTTCAGGCTGACATGCACCACAAAAGGTCAAATAAACAGTTTTTTCCTTTAAATCACTGCTCACATCACACTACCCATTACTACATTCTAAAGGATGTCTTTTATTTTGAAAGGACTTCATGTGAACCTCTGTCAAAAGTTATAAATGTTTTGAAAAAAAGGCTATTTTCTCTTAATATTTATGATTTATTTATACCAAAAATCAACATTTCCTTCATAGTTGTTATAATAGCAACGATATATTAGTGCAAACCAGTGTCTTATTTTTCTAAAGAGTGATTTAAGACTATGAGGCTCCTACTGGGTTGTAGTTGGTGAAAAACTGACTCAAATGGCTCTTTAAGTGTTGAAAGTTGCAGACCCCTAATATTTGTGATCATATATTACATTTGGCACACTAAAGAACAAATTATTTATGAAATATTAGTTATTTTCTTGAATCTTTTCCCTACCAGGAAGTAAGACGCCTCCATATCTGAGGCTCCATGTGGGTGTCGCCCATTTCATGACATCATCCTAGAGCCCGCCTCGGCAGCATTTCTGTGTTTCACCCAGGAAAACAAACAACATCCGCACTTTTGCAAAGATCAATGTGCATACTATATATCTGCAATTACTATATGGTTCACAACATAAATACAACTGGCATCTTCACCATTGATACACACACCATGTATCCTGGAGAGGGGGAGAGGGTGTGTGTCTTAAAAGAGACCAGGGTCTAAAGTAATGAACACCTGTTAGACCTGGCATTTAATGGAAACAGTACACAATTGAAAGATATACTGCATTTCAAATAAAGGTTATTTTGCTGATTACTTCTAGCTGCTCTGATAAATTGGGTATTTGTGTTGGCCTGTGGTACAGTTCTGGTAGTACAGACTCTTCTTGAAAGGGCTTTTCTCACTTTGTGACATCAATCCGTGAGAACCCATTCATTTCGTGGGTATGGGAGGGGCTGCTGTTGGGAGGCTGGTTTTTAGAGGATTACTCAGAAAAAACACTTGGGGGCTTCCTTACAGTGAGCAATGGACAGTATAATACATATAAAAGCCCAAAAAGTAGATTTTACATGGTATTTAAAGAGTTAACACAATTTCTGTGGGTGTCTCTCAACCTTCAGTCCAATATTACTCATGATTTTCCAGTCACCAATATCAGAGTCGATGAGTTCTTCCGATCTCATTCTAACATTTGGTCCTAAATTTCCTAGTAAATTTGTTTCAAAGCAGATTTCCTTTTTGAAAATTCTTAAAATATTTCAAAAGGAGCATTTTGCTGCAGGAAATATGGAGTTTGAGTTAGAATACCAAGAAAAAATTATATCAAGGTTTAGACATTTTTGGACAAAAGCATATTAACATACAATAAACTCAACACCAATCTATTCAGGATTTCTTACTCCTTGTAAATCATAATAAGTGTATTCTAAATGTATTTTACCCCTGTAAATGTTTTTGGCTACATGCTTACTGTTGATTTTTCTGTTGTAAGGTACCTGATAAATAAAATCTATTACTATTATTCACCTTAACGAAGGTATATTTATAATAAATTATCTTTCTGTTTTTCCAGATGGCTTCTTGATGGAGCCGGACCTCTCTACAGTCTTCTGCCCAGACCACAAGGCAGCTATGGTTTTATTTCTGGATCGAGTTTACGGAATTGAGAGCCACAGCTTGCTCCTCCGGCTTCTGGAAGTTGGATTTCTACCTGACATTCAGGCAGCTGTTTCTCTTGACACTGTGAGCATCTTTTTGAAGCTTTTAAAATCCACAAATGTTACTATTTTGTACAAATCGGCTCTAAAAACTGCAGCAAAAAGCAGTACTTTTCAGTCTTTTTACAAATAAAATTATTTGAACAAGATTTTAAACACTTTCCTTTAATTTTATAATTTGTTCGTGCAGGTGGAGCTCGGATCCACGGACATGGCTCTGGCCCTCAACAGATACTTGTGTGGAAGCGTTCTTCCTCTTCTAACAAAATGCTCAGCTCTTCTCCATGATTTACAAGATCATGTGCTGCTGGTTGATTGTCTAATCCAGGGAGTCTACCGGCTTTCAGGAGCTTTTAGCTTGACCAAGGCTCAGAGAGAAACCGCTCAGGATTGTTTGCTGGCTTTGTGCAGGTATGGGGGTCTCAGCCTGTAATCAGGGCGCGGGGAAGTGCTGCTGATGTTTTGCAGGATTACAGTACCTGCAATTTTGTGGGCACAACTCCTGTAGTTTAAAGAATAGCTTTAAAATAGAGGATTCTTTTAAGAACACCTTTGAAATATAGGTTTTGTGCAAAAAAACTCCACTTTCAATGCTACATAGATCCGTGCTTTCTTGAATGTTGAATTTCTAAACTACATTGTATTGGATTTTGTAATATTAAAACATCTGAAGTAAATTCTCTTTTGTGTATAGTACTAATTCAACTCTTTTTCCTTCGATGAAGCCACTTACTATATATTTGGTTAATTTTATCAGCTCTACTACATTTTTTTACCTTTATTTGCTTCATTTACTATTAATTTTATTACTTTAACCCACATTGCTGCTTGTAATTTCTTATCTTTTGCCCTTTTTTAGTAAACTCCAGGCATCCATGATGCAGCCTTTGCTTCGACGCCTCGTTTTTGACGCTCTCCATCTCACAGACCACAGCACAATGGCTCTGAAGGTGGATCCGCAAACTGCCCTGAAATTCAGAATCTGGAAGAACTCTCAAGATGAAGGTTTAAAAGGTCACTTTTGTTTTCCAGCTGCTGATCAGTCATTACGCACAGAGGCGGTCCTACTATTCCCACGCCGGCAGGCGCAGTGACCAGAGTTTGGCCTCTGAGGAAGAACTCCACCTGTCTAGAAAGTTATTTTGGGGCGTCTTTAAGGCGTTGGCAAAGAAGGTAAATAACTCTGAAGACTAGTTTAATTGATTACATAGTATAAAAGGGATTCAATGTTTTTATTTTTTTATGAACATCCTAACCAGCAAAATTAGCTTTTTTTTCCACTGATGGAAGAAATCTTCCACAAACATTTCTCAGACTGAACTAGAACATTTCAGAGAACATTTATGTACAATCTTAAATTAGTAATACTTGTAAACAAATTCGATCATGTTTACAAGATTGATAAAAATCCCCATTGGTGGTGTAACAGTAAAGGTTGGATGTCTTTTATAATAATAAAAAAAATCCTTCGTAAAGCCATTCTTTAAGTTGTTTTTTAATCTTTTAACTGTCACGGATTTCAAGGAAAATACTTCAAAATGAGGCTTTTCATAGCAATTATTAGGTTGGATTAATTAAATGGAATAATCAGTAATTACAGGTCATAAAGAATAATTAATCACTTAAAATATGACAGCACTATTTTCAATCACACTCAAACAGTTTAAAAGGAAATTGTTGGTGAATTTTCCTTTGCTCAGAAGTGTACAGACGTATCAGTTCTTATTTCTTGCTTAACATGGTCATTGCAGTGGAAATGAGTTCCTCATCCCCCTGCTGTTCCTTCAATTTGCCGTTAACATCCTCTATATGCCCAATTTAGGCAAAGATTGTATTTCTGTAAGTTTTACTGAGGCTGCTTTAAGACCACAGGCATTCTCACGGCTGTTATTCTTCTCAGCAAATATTATTTTGTCTCCCCAACATGGATTTACCCTTCCTCTTTTTTTCTCAGTTTTGCAATTCTTTTTCATCCTCTCCTTTTCAGATCCCAAAGCCTTACACCCTTCAGTTATTGGAGCTGTGTGCGCAGTGCCTTGTTACAGTAGCCAAAGCTTTGCCTCCTGATCACGTGGAGTCGGTCTGTTTGTCCCAAATGGAGCGAAAATCCTTTATGGACACAGATGGACATTTTGATCCCCAACCTGTAGATACAGCCAAGTAAGATTTATCTTGTGATGAGAAACCTGTTGCCTATTACATACTTTTGATCTTCCTTAAAGCTCAAATTTGATAAGAAAAGATTTTATAGGCCTCAACGCTGTAATTTTTTCTTTTTTTTTGTGCCCCAGTGTCTCAGTGCCGGAGAGACTTGAGTTTGTAGTGAACAAGTATGCGGAACACACTCATGAAAAGTGGTCTCTTGAAAAGGTAACATTTACATAACTGTTCTTCTAAATTGTTCTAACAAAAATAAATTGACCTCCTCGTCGTAATGATTAATGATCTCCTCTCATGTATCTTGACCACCACCTTTTCATAACATCTGCCAGCGTTGAGTTTTCAACTTAAAGTCTGATCGTTTTCTAGTGCTTGACTTCAAGTGTTCTCTTCTTGACAGTTTGCCAATGGCTGGGTTCACGGTGAGCAGCTTTGTGAGGACACGAAAGTTCATCCTCTCCTCAAGCCATACAGAGCTCTGGCTGAGAAGGTAGACGGATATAAGTCCATTTTTTTTAGTGTTAAAGTGTAATATATGAAATGTACGATGGAGTATTAGGGCCACTTCAAAAAGAAAAAAATATTTTTAAAATTACAGCTTTAAATTTACGACTGTAAATTTATGAGAAAAAAGTCGTAACTGCTAAATTACGAGAATAAACTTGTATATTTATGACTTTAAAAGTCATAGGCTACATTTATGACTTCAAATCTCGTAGATTTACGAGATTAAAAATTGTAAATTTAGCGAGAAATTTGCGAGAAAAAACTTGTAAATCTACGAGATTTTAATTCCTAAATTTACGAGAAAAAACTCGGAAGTCTACGAGAAAAAAACTCGTACATCTACGAAATTTAAAGTCATAAATTAATGAGAAAAAAAACAAATTTTTCTGTTTATCAGAGCCGCGTGCTCAAAGATGAAAGACGTGGAGTATCTTGTGAAGATTTATTTCCAGATTGGTGTTAAAAACGAAGACATTTTGAACCTCTTTGTGTTTCAAGATCAAATTATTTCCTGGTTCGGTGTCGGTAATGCAGAGTTTTATATGTAAAGAAAGAGCTCAGAGATACATGTTGATCAGGACCGTCACTTTATTTTGCCTTTCATTTCGCAGAAGCCCTTTTGCCACCTTACATCATGTCTCTGTCATGCGCAGAAACCACAAACAAAAGGAAAAAGTAAACAGAGCTCCGGACGCCTCCTTCTCCAAATCAAACGTCCCGTCTCAACACAAGACAACATTGAGAAATGACAATTGTCTATTACGTTAGCACAAGAACATGGAAAATTCAGAAAACTAGGCCTCTTCAGATCACAGCATCACAGAGTTGGAGGAGATCTGGTCTGTTGTGGAGGAAGAATAAAACATTAATAAACTGTAAATCAAATAAAGAAACTTCCAAACATTTGAAATATTTTAAACATTCAGTTTACCTGATGAAATCCACGACGTTTTTCACAATTTGGTCGGTCTGCTTCAGCTCACGGCATAAATTCGCTGGAATGTAGGCTTCCCTCGACTTCAATATATTTACAAAAAAAAAAGTCCAAAATTTACGAGATTAAAAGTCGTAAATTTACAAAAAAAAGTCGTACATTTACGAGATTAAAAATTATGAATTTACGAGAAAAAAAACTTGTAATATTACTTTTTTTTTTGGTGGCCCTAATACTCCGTCGTAGAAATGTGGTAAATGTTACATAAAGTAATATTATTAAAAGTTTAATGATTTTATACTTAAAGCCCCGGTCCCACTGGCTTTCACAGCCATATCACTGCAGAAGCACGGAAAAAAATCATCCTCCGCGTACAGATGCTCTTATGAGCGGACTGGTCGTGCAACGGGCGATATAGGGGTGCGGAATCAAAATTTGTCCGCCGTTAATTTTTGAACTGTACAAAAATTGAGACCGCGGGTGACTGCGTGTGGTACAGCGGTACCGCTGTGCAATGGCTGTAAAATGGCGGTGCTGTAGTAGTTTCAGTGCGAGATCGGACGCCAAAATTCTAACTTTTTTACACGTGATACACCCGCGAAATTCTGTGGGATCGGGCCTTTAATAACAAATACTGCACTGGGGAAGTGTGGAATGTATACATATTTTTATATATCATATATAATGGTCATTAAGGTGTTTCAAAGGTGGTTTTTAACATTTGTCTTTTTAATCGTTGCTGTGGCACAAATTAGGAAAAGGAAGCATATCGCTGGGCCATCAAAGAGACAATAAAGAGTATGCTGGCTTTTGGTTGGAACATAGAGAGGACCAAAGAAGGAGATACCTTTGGCATTCAGGCTTGTAGTCGCAGGGTCTCTCAGTCTGGACAGGTGTGTATATTAACGAGTAACATTACCTCTGACTTGAAAATTTTTAAAAAAATACCAATTATTGATTAAAAAATGTTATTTTAAGCAATATTTTTAAATATGTTTTACTTATTTATTTTATTATTCATGTTTACTTATTTTACTTACTTTCACAGTACACAGTATTTGCAAAATATTTAAGGGGTATTTTCATGGTCATTTTACACCTACTGGGTACTTTCAGTAAATTTACGTGGTACTTTTTAATGGGATCAGTTGCTACTTACTTGGTACTTTTTAGTTCTTGGTCAGTACTTACATGGGACTTGCTGTGTATTTATTTGGTACCATTAGGTATGTGGTACTGGGTATTTACATGTTTCAGAAAATTATTTTTTAAGTACTTTACTGTAAAAGGAAACATCACCTTAAAGTTCACTTCTTCCCACTCTTTTTCAAGCAACAAATCAAAATACGACTTGACTTCAGTTAATAATCACTATATTTAATTAATCCAGTGTGACTTACGTGCTTGTTTTTGTTAGTATTTTTTAATTAATAGATTTCCTAATGTCTGTAATGAGTTTAATACATGTGTGATTTACAATTAACGTTTGAAATAAGCCAAATCAAATAAATCAAACAAACAAAAAATGTAATATATATTTGTTGTTTTATTTAGTTGTCTTTTGAAGGAGCATCAACCTTCAGTCCCAAACCTTTGGACATGAGCAGTGTCACTTTATCATGGGACCACTGTGTAAGTTACTTATTTAAATACGTTTGAATCTGGGTGTTGACAGTAAAATAACACATGAAGCTAAATCAGTAATATATATATACATATATATATATATATATATATATATATATATATATATATATTACTGTTGGTATTCTCCTTTAAAAGAAAATAAAAATTCTTTAGGCTATGGCTGAACAGTTGGCTGAAAACTACCACAATGCCTGGGCTCAGGCTACGAAACTAGAACTGGGGAGTAAAGGTACTGTGCTAAAGTTTAAATTATTGCTAGAATTTTCTGACATGGATCACAGAGGGTCTGACAATTGTTCTTAAATTCTGACCCGTTACTTTCTTCAGGAGGTGGCGGCCACCCGAAGCTTGTGCCTTTTGATACTTTGACCACCAAAGAGAAGACTAAGTTCAGGGAAAGAGCCCAAGACATTTTAAAGTTTCTTCTGCTCAGTGGATACACTGTGTGGAGGTTAGTACTTGACAAACTTTTGATATAAAACAAATATAAAATAACAATTATAATCAGTTTTAGGTATGTCAAATAAACCTGCAATTATGTCCAGGTATTTGACATAGTTTGGAGCTCATGACAAAAAAAAAAGTGCCATTTTGACTTCTCATTGCAACACTACATTAAACGATTTGGAATTAACCATGTGGTCCAGATTATCAGAAGCTCACTAGTAATCATTTTCATAGGGATCGGAAAATGGTGGAAATGGATTTTCCAGCCACAGCCAACTGCTTTGCATTGACTCTCCTGCAACGGCTGCTGACTCACACTGATGAAGCCCAAGACACCATGTTAAAGCTTGGTAATATACCACAATGTTTTCTGTGAAATATCAACCCTGGAATAATGAATGAATGTTTGCATCTGTGCAGCACATCTCCTTTGCAGTATTTGTGATGAGGTGGAGTTTACAAACTGTGTCCCCCAAATAAATGTATCTATTTAAAAAAAATGTTGTTATATATATATATATAAATATACACACAGTGGTCCCCAGGAATATTCGCGTTTCTTTATTTGGGGTTTCACGTTTTCGCGTTTATTTTTAACACGGCGGAGCACAACTAAGGTGCATGAAGAAATGGCATTATCTGACTCAGAAACGGCATAAAACATCCTGATATTCTGAAGAAGATGTTCGCAAAAGATAATAATCCAGAGCAGGTGTTATTATTTGATGAAGAAGGAAGCAGGCGACTCCTGGTTTTAAGAGACAAAGCGACACTCATCATCTGCGTAATAAGAGACGCTGCTGTTCTGAATAATATTAAAATCAAAAACCTCTTTATATTGAGCAAAACTTTAATGTTCTTCAAGAAATGTTTGAAAAGCGCGATCAGAATTGTTTTTGATGAGTATGGATCAGTAATGGACATTCTTTGGCCGCGGGGGTGTGGCGTTAGATGGGGACGAGGGGAGGTTCTCCGCATTCGCATATTTGGCGAATTCGCGGATGTCTCCAGTCCCTTAACCCTGCAGATAAGGTTTTTTTTTTACTGTATATATGTATATGTAAATGTGTGTGTGTGCATATATATATATATATATATATATATATATATATATATATATATATATACTGTATATATATTTATTTGTATATGTATATATATAAATTTATACTGTATATATTTATGTATATATATTTATTTGTATATTTGTATACATATATATATATTATTTGTATATGTACATATACATACATACATATAAATATATGTATGTATATATACATATATGTATACACGTATGTATATATATATATATGTCTATAAATATCAGTATGTCAGAGTTTTAACTCCTTTTTTTTTCTATAAACGTTTTGCAAACTACTTTTGATCATTATAAGGTTTTTCTTCCATGACACTTTTGGTCTAACCCTATGGTAATCTTACTTTTTCTCAGAAGTGCTTCAAGCCAGAGGTCAGATGTCTAAAGGAGAGAAGACTCCAGATCAGCAACCAATAATCTTTTTCCTCAAGGTTTGTTTCTTTCCAAATAAATAATTAAGGCTAGTCAGAATCTAAGATACCCCTGACATCAGTTCACTTCTCCTTACTCTCCAGTTTAATTTTTCCAGTACCCTTTCCTCTCATTAACATTTTTTTCTCATTTCGTTTATGTCGCCTAATTAGTTTTGTTAGATGGTTGCCATGAGCAACCCCCCCTAAGCAAAACTCATTGTGGCAGTGTAATTTATTTAACCATTTTGGAAATCCATGTGGGTGTTTCGATTGCCATCAGGACGTAGATTAAAGCCTCCCACACTGCTCTGCCTCCAAGGAGGCAGCAATGAAATGGGTTTATTTTTCATTGATGGGACCCCCTGAGTCAGACCCAGTCAGCCAAGACTGTGAACAGTCATGCCTCTCATCTCCGCACCGGCCGACTTTCACTCAAAGTGCTCTCGTCCCCTGCACACATAAGGATAAATCCAAAATTGGTCTATCTGAAAAATTCTAGCACTGTTTACTTTTTAGATATTAGCAACAAGTGATGAGTTTTTATACTAAATTAAGTTTAAAAAAAAATACTTTTAAGTTTTATTAGACTTTTATACCTTTGCTGAATACATTGTTACATTAACCCACATGGAGCTACAGACCAGTTGAAACCAGTTACTGGAGCTTCAACAACCTAACACGCAAAGGTTATTGGGTGTAACAACACAAGACATAGAGTTTACTTCTATTTAAATTAATTGATGGGTAAGTGGTCGAAGTCCTTGTTAATCGTAGTAGTTACAACAAATAGTTGTACTATTCCTCCACAGGTTGTTCTTCCTGTTTTGGAACAATACGTGAAAAGCCACCACCTGTATTTCATCTCCACCTGTCTTGGATCGAGTGGCAACAGGAGCTGTGCCACGAAAAAAGAAAAGGAGTTGATTGCGTGGTAATTATTGTCTGAGAAAAATCATTAAAAAAAATCATTTTACGAATTTTTATTTTTGCATTAACATTCCGTTTTTCGTATTGATTTTATTTGTATACATCCAGCCTCTTTTGTAAGGTGGCAGTTTTTGTAAGACACAGGATCCCCCACATCGGTAAGGACCATGAGGAATATAATTTTGATCACATATGATAAAGTTTTACTTATGAAATGTGTGTATTCATCTTTTTTCTATGCTTGTATGTCCTCACATTATTCAACCCACCATTAAAACGTGAAAGTTCTATTTTTGAATGTATTTGTCTTCTATTGCTGCAGGTGTAATTATTTTCTCTTATATTCATTGAATTTGAAATTATGTTTTCCCAGGAGATGAAGCCTCAGCTGTTGCAAATTGCCTCAGCGTTCTCTCCCAAGCTCTTGATGCCAGGTAGATGGCACTACTGTCACACTGCCTAGATCAATGTTCTCAGTTTTATCAGTGCACGCATGTCAGAGGATGATTTGTCTTTTGTGATTGAGTCACTAAGACACTGATTCTAACTGCAGGAGGGATAGCGTTATTGTTTTTCCTGCAGGGACACATGATACTCAGACTGTTTTGGCTCAACAGAGCCTCATTTTTCACTAGATTGCTATCAATAAAATGGTTGATGTGAATAGTATAGGTTTGCTATTTCAATACTGTAGCCTGAATGTAATTTTTACTGATTTATCCTGACATCCATGCCAATGTTTTATACACTTTTTTTTAACTTACTTAAATTCTTTTTATTTCCCATCTTAGGACACTGATGAAGTCGGCCCCAGAGTCCATCCAGACTTCTTTGCATTTGTTTTTTGAGGCAGCAGCCGTTGATTTGGAGATGACTGTGGAAAAGCTCTCGGAGACATCTGTCTCCATTCCTCAGAGTAGGGGCCAGCTGGCTCGAGGAGTGGCCCAAGCTCTCCACTACACAACTTTCATTCTTCTCCCTACCCTCACTTCCCTCTTCCATCATCTTGCTAACCAAAACTTTGGAGTGGACTTCTTGGGTACGAGTTATTTTTGTGTTCATTTATTTTTTTTGTGCACACGCTACATGCTTTTACATTAAGCTTCCCCTAAATTCCCTCTCCAATCATTTTTTTTAATCTGTTATAAAAGTGTTTTTATAATCTTTTTACTATCCTAGGCATGTTTACATTAAAAGTAGGGTCATCTGGACCCCACAAGACAAGGATTTTTTATCCTCACTGGTGTCCGTAAAATCCTGTCCACCTTTGTCATGGGACAAGGGATCCCCAACTTTCGGGACGCGGACTTGTACCGATACCAGACCAGTAGCGGTATCCTAACCCGGTACTGTACCCTAACCCGGTACTGGTCCCACATCTGGTACCGCGTCCTCAGGGTTGGGGACCTGTGATTTAATGGAAACAGCCAGCATGTCAAAAAATGACAACTTGAGGACACCCAAAACATCAAAAAGTGTTTTGAATCATACGTCCATATATGATGAGTTTGGCGTTAGAATGTGTAAAAGCTACACACCAGACATTTATTGAAACTTGCATTCTTGAACATGTTTACACTGGACAAGAAGGGAGTGGCCTTTTTTTTTTGCTACTGTTTATTAGCGTATGTAGTTGGAAGAAGCTAGGTACAAAACATTGAAGCAATGCAAATCTCACTAATTTTGTTTCAGGATTTTTCTTTGACAACTCTAACCTGATAAATGATTGACTTGGTGTCATATAATTCTGGCCGTTTAAATGTACCTATGGGTGTGTACGTTGGTGCGATTAGAATATATGGAAGTTTCTCTACTTTATACAATATCTTCTTTTTCCAGTTGGTGGAATCCAAGTATCCTGTTACAGGATCTTGAATAGCCTCTACTCTTTCAAGAACACGAGCAGCCTCGACATCGAAGGGTATTGCTTCCATTATCTATTTCAATTTATTGTTTTTTTTAGTCCTTTCTTTCAAATGGGATTCTTTTTAGAAATGTTGTCCAAACAGATGTTTTCCACGCAGACACAGACCAGCAGTGGGTGCTTGTTTAGCGGCTTTGACTGGAGCCTTTCCCGTGTGCTTCCTGGAACCATCTCTGAATCAGAATAACCCATTTTCCATCTACAACACCGTGAGTGCTACTCAGATAAAAGGTAAAACTAATTATCTTTTTTTCAATCGTCTGTTAAAATCTCAAGTGTTATCTCTGAGCTTTGTTCTGTTAGATCAGGGATTACCAGATCTGGTGGAGGATGTGTGTCCCCTTCTTCCCTCTTTGGAAGAGGCATTGGAGCAGGTGAAGGAGTTGGCATGTGCCGGCGCTGGAGCCCACCACTTCGTCCATGTTGCAGAGATCACGCTGCCGATGTTGTGCAGCTACATTTCCCACTGGTGGTGCTGCGACCCTGAAGAACCTCCACTTTTTACCTCCGTCGGTCCTCAACACGCAAGCGATCTACTTGGCTACATACTCCGCATCTTCTACAACCATGTGGGTGCTAGCCATTGTGACTGGATGAAGCAACTTGCGGGTATTGTCGTCTATAAAACTGATAGCCTCTATCTCTGCTCGCTAAGGTTACTCCAGCTGTCATCCATTTGCCAGTTTTTTCACAGCGGATCATACGCAGTGCCCCCGTTGAGTCGCTAAAGAGTCACTTCCTCCCAGTGATGGAGAAGCTGAGGAAGAGGGCGGAAGGAATACTGCGGGAGGAAGAGCAGATGAAGGCAGAGTGCTCTTGTACCTCCGAGGGAGAGCTGCTCATACAGGAGAAGTACACAGTGCTGGTTCGAGATCTCTATGCCTTCTATCCTCTCCTTATCCAGTTTGTGGATTGCAATCGGTAGGTGGACGGTGAAATCAGAAAAAAGGAGTCACTTTAAACACAAAATCGAAATTAAATACAAACAGAGATCTGAGTTATTTTCCATCAGGCTGGGGTTTCTAAAACGAAATCCTGTGATGTTAATGTGTTTTGTTTTGTCTTGTCTCAGAGCCAGATGGCTGAAAGAGCCGATCCCTGAGGCTGAGCAGCTGTTCGGCATGGTGGCAGAGGTCTTTATATTCTGGGCCAAATCTCATGTGAGAGTGACACACAGTCTTTTATGGCTCGTGTTATGTCAGAAACATACCACACTGTACACCATTTCTCCCAATTTGACAGCATTTTAAATGGGAGGAGCAGAATTACGTCGTCCAAAGTGAAATCAACAATTTGACTCTGTTGATGAAGAATGAGAAAGCATCAAAGGTGAACTTAAAAGTGAAATTATAGCTTTGGGTTATGCATATACTTAAATGCACCTTCATTTATCTTGCTGCTCAGTTTAACCACAGAGAGAAGAGGACGAAGAGGAAGGGGGATCGTTATTCTGCGCACACTTCTCTCATTGTGACTTCCATGAAGAAGCTGGTCCCCGTGGGACTGAGGGTTTGTTTTCCAAGCGACCAGAGCCTTATCATGCTGGCTAAGAATGGCTTCTCTCAGGTCAGTGTGAAATGGGAATGATATTAATATGCCGATTCCTCCCTCCGTGATATTGGGCCGTGCTCCGTTTGCATACTTAAGATTGTTCATTCATTCATGCTAATTCAATGCGAGACGGCGACAACCCGTAGTATTCACTCTAAACTGTTATTTGTTCTTCACAGAAAAATACTGAAGATGAGATTCGTGACCAACTTTTTAGTGGCCTGTTGCATATTCAACGAGAGGTAATGGATTTAACTTCTTATCTCTCCATCTGATATTAGCTCTGAATTTAATTCTTTTCACTATCTTTGGAAGTAGCTTCTAATTTGCATCTTTGGAATTTCAGTCATCCAAGTTTTCATAACTGGAGGAGCTTGAAAAAGTCAGCTTAGATGCTCAAATTCTTTTAGAATTCTGAC
>NC_050526.1:4801763-4809416 GCF_002922805.2 Oryzias melastigma
TTTTTAGTGGCCTGTTGCATATTCAACAAGAGGTAATGGATTTAACTTCTTATCTCTCCATCTGATATTAGCTCTGAATTTAATTCTTTTCACTATCTTTGGCAGTAGCTTCTAATTTGCATCTTTGGAATTTCAGTCATCCAAGTTTTCATAACTCGAGGAGCTTGAAAAAGTCAGCTTAGATGCTCAAATTCTTTTAGAATTCTCACTTTTTTATTTATTTTTTTCTTAGTTCTCTGGTCTAAAGTTCCAGGTTTTAATCATATATGAAGTTCTACAACAGTAACTGATTCTTGATGGCAAATATTTTCTATTTCTACCATTTTTTAAAACCACAAATATAATTTTTCAAGCGTTATTTATGTGGGTTTGTATGATTAAGTGTGTGAGCTGCAGTCATATTGTGTTCCGACTAGTTTAAATGTGGAGACTATCTCAACCAACAGGTGTGTTTGTAACTACAGAGGGTGTGTGTAGACAGGCCCCGCCCATTCTAGTCTACTATTTAGACCTGGACGTTTTATGATGTTGCCATCTTCTTTTTTTTCTAAACCCACCTCTTTTACCCTCCCCCTCTTCTTCTTTTCCGTCCGGTCCAACAAAACAAAAACAAAACATAATCAATATAAATAAAGTTTAGCATGAAATACAACAGGGGTTTATACTCAATAAACTCCTGTTGTGACAGTAAAATCTGCCCAAGACAAGATGCTCTCAGCCCGTATCTGTTTGCTCAGCTCTTGGAAAGGACAAGTTAAAAAAAAAGACATTTGCTCTTTAGTTGTGGGCGGGACTGTTGGCGTGGAGAAACCCCGCCCCCCTGCCCCCTCTTTGTTGCTGAAAACTCGAAGCAGGGAGTTTGTAGCCTATTTTCTATGTCACAAATACGTTATTTTTCAAACTGTATTTCTTGTCTGCTCCCGAATCCTGAACCACATGAACAAAGAAACCCTCAGAAATTAAATTTTTAGCTCAGTTTTGATAATATTTGTCCTCCATCATAGGAAAAATTCCACAAGAAGAGTTTAAAACACAATTTTTGACAAAGTGGCTCTTTTAATAACTTGCGATTCCTCATGACTCTATACATGTGACACATGCACTTCCTTGTACAAACTATATTGGCATTAATTCCAGATGCCCGAGTCAGCAAAAATATTTGTTGCTTGTTAAGTTTTTGAGTAATACATGCTCTGTATTTTTATTTTTTTTGTCAGAAATGCAAATTTCCATAAACTGCTCACCGTTGCTTGAACTAATGAATGTGTTTTTGCTGGTAAATGAAGAGAAGAATGACTTTTTAATAATTAGCCACGATGGATGAAACTAAACCAAAAGCTAAATTCATTAATTCTTTCAAATCCTACAGTGATTGCACTTTTCCCTATTAGATGAATTAATAAATAAAACATTTCCTAACAGCTCTCTATAAATATTGTAATTAAATAGTTGGAATTCTTGGAACAAAAGACATGAATGCATTATTTCTGTCTCCCTTCACAGGCATCAATTAGCATGAGGCAGGAGAGCCTTTATGCAGAACAGCTAACACAGCATGGCGCTGTCAGTGACGCACACAAGATTGTAGACGGGATTCTAGAAATAGCTCGCGTCCTTTATTACCTGGATCAGGTAAGCTGCTCCATAGAGAACATGAATCCGAGTTGGCAGAGATTCCTGCTTTAGCTTGTTGGCTTCTGTAAACATACTGACATTGAGTGAACATGTCGTTGATTCTGTGCTGGCGTTTGTTTGTTTAGTGAAGTGAAGGAAAATCAAGTTAGGAGGTAAATGTTGCCAGGATGGCTTTCCTTTATGCTGCTCTGCCAACATAATTATCTTTTTTTTACAGTGGATTTATGATTTCAATTTATTTTAAGGCTTTACAAAAGTATTATGATGTCAGAAAAAAAATCTACTCCAAATTGTTATCATTTAAAAAACACTCTAGAAGAAGGAAGAAGGAAATAGCTGAATAATATGGATTATTAGAGCCACCATAATAAATAAATAAAAAATTGTGAATAAAATCAAACTATTTTCAGGAATAAAAATGTACGATTTTGAAAATTTGAGAAAATAAACTTGTAGAATTATTTGTAAAAGTCAATGTTTTCCGAGAATACATACATAATACATACATACATACATAATTTCATCTCTGTTGGATTCAGCTTTTTTTCTTGTAAAATTGTTCTAGTAAATTTAAATATTTATTTTTTATTTTCACAAAATTTTGACTTTCTTTTCATGATTTTACAAGTTTATTCTTGTAAAATTTAGACTTTTTCCTCAAAACTTTATGACTTTGTTTTTGTAAAATTATAACTTTTTTTCTTAATACTTTTACGACTTTATTTTGCATATATTTTTTATTTTTTTCTCATACCTCTATGACTTTATCACCGAAGAATTACGACTTTTTTCATCATTTACCACTTTTTTTGGTCGAATTACAATCTTTTTCTTAATAATTTTACAACTTTATTCTCATATAATTTTTAATTTTTGTAATAGTTTTATGACTTTTTTCATGTAAAATAATTATTTTTTTGGAACTTATACCACTTTTTCATTGAAATTACAACCTTTATCTCATAATTTTACAACTTTATGCTTATAAATTCTATTTATATAATATATTTATATAATTATGCGACTTTATACACATAATTGTTTTTACTTTTTCTCATACTTTTATGATTTTATTCACGTAAAATTATGAAATTTTTCACAATTTTTCAATTATTCCAGCAAAGTTTTACAGCTTTATTCTTGTGTTTTTTTGTATTTCTGCTAATACTTCTACAACTTTTTTCTCGTGTCTGAATTTAGTTATTTTCCTGTCACGGTGGCGTTATTAGTCAGTCAAAGAATAAAGGTTGAATTTTTAAATGTCACGTTTGTACTGAGAAAAAATGCTCTTCTATGTTTTTTGTTCTGAATAAAAAAATATTTCTTAAAATATATATATTTTCTTTAAGTATTAAATGGGATTAAAGAAAAGTTTTATTTTATGCTCATCCAACTTTTAATCTATCCATTTGTTATTATTTTAACACAAAAGCCTTAAAGTGAACCTTGAAAAAGAAATCAAAGTTTTCACAAGAAAATGAGTGAACCCCATGTTTGGTCAGGATCTTCAAACTTTATATTATTGGTTTAAATTACTGGAGTTTTTAAGTCTATTTTAAAAACGTTTTTTGGTTTTAGGTGGAACACCCTGAAAGACGTAAAAAACCTGCGAGACAAAAGGTTTTATCCAGACAGAGGAAACGTGCGGTCGTCGCCAGTTTACGGATGACTCCTCTGTACAACCAACCCACGTAAATCTGACAGAGAAATCTAAAAAAAAAATAAGAGTATTTAACAAAATACTGATCCAAATGTTTTTAAACCAGATTTTGATGTTATCATCAGCAAAAGCTGTGCATGATCTGTTGTGTTTTTGTTTTTTTTTTCCCTCAGGCACCGTGCTGTCAATCTGTTTCTGTACGGATACAACAAACTGTGGATATCAACGGAAGACCACAAATATGAGGAGATGCTTACAGAGGTTTTGGCTGTGAGTTGACATTGGACAATCATTTTATGAATTTGAATAATGTTTTATTATTATTTTTTATGTTAAAACAGCACTTTGAGACAGTGATTGATGCTTTTAACACATTTCGGTGGCATCTCTCCGTAATCTGGAGTCACTTCCTCTCTCGTCTCCAGCTGGTCCAGAATGCAGCTCCTCAAGTTCTGGGGCAGCATATCACCCCAACCCTAGCTTCCCTTCACTGGTTCCGTTTGCAATTCAGAGTCCATTTTAGGAATCTTTTATTTGCTGTTAAATCTTTAAATGGACCATCGCGCCTCTCTGAGCTTTTCTCTCCCAACCAATCACCTGGCGTGAATCAGGTCATGTGATGAGCTTCTCCTGGAAGGTCCAAGAGGAGGCTCAGAGGGGAACAAGATTTTTCCATCTGAAGCCGTGGAAGTCATTAACACTGAGCGCTGAGCAGGCGTTTTACTTTTCATTAAAAAAATGTGTTTATAATACCATATGTGTACTGTAAAAATACTTTGTATTTTCTTTTTAATGCTTGTCTGAATATGAAATTTCATTTTTGTTTCTTTTTTATTTATTTTAGCTTTTATTTATCCAGATAAGATAGATAGATAATCTCTATTTTGTTGTCCAATCAGTAAACAGGAACACATAATCATTAAGCGGTACACATACAGTGCCAAGAGTACACAAGTTGACTAAAAATATAAATAAATAAAAATACAATAGTAAAATCTACAGAAAAGATTATAAAAAATAATTGAAAATACATTACTTAAAAGCATAACTGTTAAAAGGCACAATAGAAATGAATGAAAATGGGAGCGAACTCCAGGTACTGGATCTACAACGGACAAGACTAAACTTGTATGGACATAAAAAATGTGTTTTTAGACAAGACAGATTAAGAAAAAATATCTTATTTTCAACTGTGGCAAAAGGTGAGACCTGTTGAGAAATAAAGGAGACACACAAACAAAAACAATCAGGAGAAAAACAGTAATAATACAAGACAATCGTTAAAATCATAAGAAACATAAAACGGAATTATTGCAACATTTTTCCTTTAGGATGATCCTTTTAAAAACTGTTCTTAAAATACGGTTATTTTTTGTAAATGATGCCCATTTAATTCCAATTTCAAATGTAGGATTTTTCTGTGTGTGACGGTTTTTTTTGACAAATCAAATGTCAAATTTAGAGATTAATTGTATCCTTTCAAAGTAATTATTTATCATCTATTTACATCAAAAGTTGTTGTAAATTCAATCTTGCTATAGAAATTTAGCACTATTTTATAACCGACTAATCTCGATTTTTAGAATCATCCAGAACTGGTTGTGTAAGACGGCTGCCAGGCCTGAGTCTAATAATATTTAACGCCTCACATTAGCTGTTTTTTTTTTTTCTTTGTCTCTGGAGTGCAGAAGGGAGGAGCCATGGAAGCGTGCGAAGGTGACAGAGGGAAAATAAAGGATAGAGAGGAAGGTGCGAGGCCAATCGATTCCCTCCTCCAACTCATTACACTCTTCAGTCGAAGTGCCCTGATGAACAGCAGGTGTGTGGGTTCAATAGAAAAAAAACCCTCAGGTCTTTTGCTTTTCATAATTCATACAATTTTATAAACTTTTCCAACATGATCGCCTATTTGAGCTCATTTTTAGGTCTCACCTGCAGGAGTGTTTTCTTGTTTCAGCACTGAAATTGGAAAAACAATCTTAATATTGTATTATCAAAACCATAAATGTGGGAAAAACACTTTTAGTCAATTTATAAAAATATCTGATTCATTATTTTTGTCTTTCTTCATGCATAATTTAAGCTATTGTTCATATTTAATTCATTAAAGATCACAATTATTTTATTTTTCTTACTTTCTTCTAGCTTCAGAGTAGAAAAATAAATACTTTTTGCTCTAATATATTATTTTGCTTTCTTCCTGCAGGCATGGAAGTGACAGTCTCTTTAAGGCTTACACAGATATCATGGCGAAGGTAATTTTAGTGTTTTTCTAAGAATTCATCATCGATGACAGAGCAAAATACATTTGGAATCAGTCTAGTGGTTTTTATCAAGCGTAGCAATCTAAAACACACTGATTGCTAATTTTGTATCCTTTATTTTTCTGTCAAGAATGAAAAACAATGTTTACATTTGATTGTTTATATCAGAGGTCTGCATCCTGCGGCTCCAGAGAAACATGTGGCTCTTTTATCTCTCCATGGTGGCTCTCTGGCTGAAGAAAAATAAAATAATTCTCAAAAAAATTCTTGTAGTTTAGCTTCTATTTTAGCAACATGCTAACGTTTTTTTTTTTTTTTTTTGCTAGTTTGTTGTCTACTGGCGTTAGTAGACAAATTTAGAGATTAGCTTCTATTTTAGCAACGGGCTAATGGTTTTGTCTAATTTGTCTACTGGGGAAATTTATGCTAATTTGGAGTTTAGCTAATATTTTAGCATGATGCTGATCTTTTCAGCTAAATTCTAAAACTTAGAATTTAGCCTCAATTTTAGCAAAATGCTAACATTTTTGACTAAGTTAGCTTAGTGGGGAATTTTAGGCTAATTTGGAGTTCAGCTATTGAGCAACAAGCTAGCTTTTTTTGGGCTAATTTGGCCTCTAATGAGTTTTTTATGCTAATTTGGATTTTATCTAATATATGCTAAAAAATTTTGGCTAATTTCTTATCTACTGAGATTTTTTAGGCTAATTTAGAGTTTAGCATTTATTTTAGCAACATGCTAACATTTTTGACTGATTTAATTTATTGAAGAATGTAATGCCTATTTTGAGTTCAGATAATAATTAAGCAAGAAGCTAAGTTTTCGCTAATTTGGCCTTTACCAAAGGAAAAAACATTTTTTTAAATCCCATTTTGAGACATATTATTTTCTTTTTATGTTTTTGCTTTTGTTTGTGCCAAAAATATTTCAAAGGATTCACATTTTTAACAAAAAGAAGATCATGAATGCAAATCGAAATTTCCAAAGGCTAAAGTAAGACTCTACGGCTTCTTCTAGGTTTTGATCAGTAGAAAACGAGCCCAAAAAGTTCTTCTACTGTTAAAAGTTGCCGACCCCTGGTTTAAATATATATATATATATATATATATATATATATATAGCTGGGAGTGGTAGAAATGATCATTATAAGGGACAAATCAGCAAAAGAAGCCTATCTAGACAATAGACAGACAGTTACCACACTGCAGTAACAATAATAAATTACAATGTAGGGACATAATCCATACATATTATTATTTTTATTATTAATTCAGTCTTAAGAGAGTTTCCAAAGGTTCACTCAGGTATTGCATCATCCAATTGTCTTTATTTTCACTTTGATGTCTTAGTTCATTTCACCAAAAGAAAAACTGAAGGGTGAAACGAGTGACTGTACATTTGTAAATATTTTATTGGCCTTATGTTGCCTTAAGTTTATTTTTTTTCTTTCTTTTTGCATCATCACTCCTCCCTCTCTATCTGGGTATCCTAGAGCTGCTGCAGAGACGGTGACACCGAGGAACAGCCGGATGTCGAATGCTTTGAAGTAGGTAAACGGAGAATGCTTCAGCTGTAAATTATTAAAGTCTTTATACTCTACATGTTTTCTACAAAGGAAACAATGTGATTTTTGTGTTGACACAATAGTTATCTGTCTCTTTAGGGCCGTGTCACACATGCTTTTGTGTAATTTTGTGATACATCCATAAGCGTTTCTTGCGTCCGTCATTCATCAGTGTGCACAGATCTCTGTTGAGGGTTTTGGCCAATGTGTATTTACGTGAATTTGATTTTGATGTATTTTTTGTCAGACTTTAAATATTTTTTACAAAGTTTACACAACGTAAATCTTAGGAAATTGTACGTGATTTTTGCAAAATACAAACGCAAATTTTTGGCTTTCCACTATCGTCCCACAGCAGTGAGAAAATAGACTCACCCGATTTGTGCATGCAAAATTTAACTTAGGATTTGAATATAATAGAATAGATTTATTATAGTCATTGTTACATGTACAACAAAATTTAGCAATCAGATACGAGCTGAGAGCCTCGTGTGTTACACAGATTTTACTGTCACTACAGGAATTATTG
>NC_050526.1:4809638-4810480 GCF_002922805.2 Oryzias melastigma
GTTACAAACACACCTGTTGGCTAAAATAGTCTTCACATATAAACTAGTCAAAATGTACACAATACATTCATACATTTTTTCTAAAAGAAAAAAATATGATTCATACCAAACAGTTTAAGAATAAAGTGAAATAGGTAAAAAAAAATAAGATTAAATATGTATAAATAGTCATATCACAAAAAAACACACTCATATAATAAGTAGGGCTGTCAGATTTGTCGCGTTAAAAACGCATTAATCTGACACGTGCTTGACGCCGACAATTTTTTTGACGCATTAATCGCGGATTTTCTCATACGTGCCTTTCTATACCGCGCGCGCGGGCGTCCCGCCCTCTGACTCCCCAGCTGCTCTCACTACTAGATCACAGGCGGGTCTCCAACCACCGAGCTGCGAGCTAAAACCGGCCGGCGCTAGGACCTGGAGAGCTCCTGCACTCTAAAACCGGCTCCAGTTCGCGTCCAGTACCACGTCTGGTGGTACCGGCTCGCGTCCGGCCCCGCGTCCCGAGAGCTGCGGACCCCTGACGTTCCCAACAGCAAGCACACCGGGGGACGTTCTAAATGTTCTGGAGGTTTAAGCGTGATCCAACCCCAGCATAGCGGTCTGTCTGCCGGCATATTCATGGCGTGAGCTCCGCTGGACACGTCGCTGCATCGAGCTGCAGCCATAGAACGATGCGGCAGTAACGGACTGTGAAACTATCCACAGTGTATCCCGCTTTTCTCAGTCTTTAATGTTTTAAAAAACAAAGGTTAATTGGAAATAATAAATCTCTATTTCATTTCCTCCTCTTCTACAATTCAGCAGAGGAGGAAAAGATTTGGTCCTGAAAAAAATGA
>NC_050526.1:4812302-4814868 GCF_002922805.2 Oryzias melastigma
TTTCCCAGAAGGCAAAGTGATGCCTGACAAAGACTTAACTTGTGACTTGTTCCGTTTCCTGCAGCTTCTCTGTGAAGGCCATAACGCAGGTTCTCTCCATTTACACTTTATCATACAGATTGTTGTTCTCTAAATACTATAAAAATGGTTTATGATTGTATCTGTATTTAACAATGTACAAATTTTCATTAATGGTATATTTTATATTATTAACTGCAAACATTTTAGACTTTCAGGATTATTTAAGAACACAAACTGGGAACAACACGACTGTCAACATCATTATATCCACTGTGGACTATTTACTAAGAGTTCAGGTAACTTTTTTATTTAAAGAAATAAAATTATTATTGATATTTCTTAAAGACCCACTCGACTGAAAATCATTTTTTGGCAACAAAATTATGTTTTGGTGTTTTTAACGTGTTTTTGGGGAAAATTTACCATTATGAAGGACGTATATTTAGAAAATAAAGTTTAAATTACAATTCTGAGTATTTCTTTATAAATTTTGAATTTTGATTTGTGAACCATCAAAGAGAAGAAAAGAAATACAGTGAGGTAGGACATTTATTTAAGTAAATATTGTTTGATTTTCAGTTAAAAGAGGTAATTCTACCTTTTATTATTGATGTAAAATTGTGTTAAACAGCATTCAGTAATCAGATTTGCCTGTCTAGACCTGTAAACCAGAAAAAACTTGACATACATGTGGCAATGTTGCCATTTTGTTTGATGTCATTGTGAAAATGGTCTATTGGAGTGGGTCTTCAGCTGGTGCTATCACATGAATATTTTACATTTAAATTGTCTGACACCACTTATTTAGTCAGTTTATTCTTCCTTGCAAAGACAAATATTGTTCATTCTTCATTATAGGAGTCAATCAGTGACTTCTACTGGTACTATTCAGGGAAGGATGTTGTTGATTATGAAGGTCAACGTAACTTCTCCAGGGCCATCGAAGTGGCAAAGCAGGTCTTCAACACACTCACCGAGTACATTCAGGTCAGTCGGTCTCCATTATTGTTTGTTTCACCGTGATTAAGTGGGTTCCCTCTGTAATTACTTTGCTTTTAACAGAAACCTAATAGCAACCAGCGGTACAGAATATTAACACTTTTATAATGACTAAACCAATTATAGTTATGCAAGCTGCAGTAAACATGACTTTAAATTCCAGACTCACTGAATGATGGGTCAACTGAAGGTGGAAATAGTGAAATATTTTCAAAATAAGATCCACTTGAAATAATGTAAAGTGACTACATGCTGTTTGTTTGAAGTGTCTGTTGTAGATTTACTCTAAAGCTACAGTTTAAGTGTACATTCACCATGTTTTCAGGGTCCATGCACCGGAAATCAACAGAGTTTGGCTCACAGCCGTCTTTGGGATGCTGTGGTGGGATTTCTTCACGTCTTTGCTCACCTGCAGATGAAGCTTTCTCAGGTAGAACACTTTTCTTCTGAAAAAAATCAATAGTTAAACTATTACAGTGTAGCAGATAAATATGCTTTAGGGTGCTTGTTATAAAATATGATTCATAATATTCTCCAGTTTGATTTGAGACGTGCAATTTTAATAAATGTTATCTTATTGTCTTCAATAGGATTCAAGACAGAATGAACTGCTGAAAGAACTCATGGATTTGCAGAAAGACATGGTCGTGTTTCTGCTTTCTATGTTGGAAGGTAAATGCTGATGTTATTTCAATTTATGATAAGTAATAAGCTGCACAAAAGTAGTGAAAATATATATAAAAAAAACAAATAATTTGGATTGTGGACTATTTATTTGTACCCTTTGGGGATACGTGATTTACCATCTCAAAGCAACACGTCTTGTTGTGTTTGAATAAAAATGACAGGTTTTTTTTGTTGGTTTGCTAAGCAAGATACATCTAACATTAATATTATTATTTTTTAGCAAAACATATGTTTTTGTCAGTTGTGTAAATAGACAAAATTAATTTATGCACGAAACAAAGTGGATTTGACAATTATTTTATAATTATTTGTGTAACAACCAAAAATATAGCAATAATAAAAACAACGAAAATGCCAACAATAACAAAAATAAAAATAATAAAACTAACAGTAACAATAATAATAACAATGACAAAAGCAAACACAATAATAGCTATAACAATGACAACAAGAACAATAATAACTATAACAACAATAGCAATAATGACAAAAATAACAGAATACAACAAGAACAATAATAACAACAACAATGACAACAGCAAAGGTAATAAGAATAACAACAACAATAATACAAATATTGAAACATGACATGAAACACAATTACGGGAGTACAACAATAGTTCAATTTACAAGATTCTAAAAGACAGTAGAATTATAAATCGAAACAAATTATACAACAAAAACAGCTATAAAAAATTCCACTGGTGATTAAATCAATTAAATTAATTTTAGATAAATGTCATTAGTCTAAAGGACCTTGTGTTTAAAGTGTGTTTCTTCCAGCATTTGGTTCTAACAGGTAATAACAGGTAATAGATAAATACTATTTGCAACAAATTAATTAACTACTTACTAATTT
>NC_050526.1:4814891-4818133 GCF_002922805.2 Oryzias melastigma
ACTTAGCTTGAAGAGCCACCCCCCGTTACCTGTGTCTCTACTGCTCAGGTCATATGGAGGACTGTTCTTTAAAAAAAAATATCTTATTAGCCACACATGGCGTATTCAGTGGCCCTCTGAATTTTTAAAACAAGATAAGACAGTTCACCCTGTTACACAGATTCCTCACCAGGTCATTCTTTGGCGTATGCCACCGCACAAGTGCTATATTAAATGAGCGTTTCTTGGCCATCGCTACACAGCACAAATACCAAAGACACTGCATCACTGTGCATAGGGAGGGGGGTTCTTAAAGAGGCCCGGCTACTATTAGAGACAGGTATCTACACCCGTAAGACCCGACATTTATTGTAGACTAGCGTCTATTAGAAATCGGCCATTATTGGAAGATATACGTTTAATGGAGATCAGTAACGGTAAATACGTATAGAATCACTGATTTACAACTATCAGTAAGATTGCAGTTTAAATGACTCAATAATTTTCCTTGTTTTGAATTTATATATTACATACTTTACTCTAAGTTACAGATTTTTGTATCCTTTCTGCAGGAAATGTCATCAACGGAACTATTGGGAAGCAGATGGTAGACATGTTGGTGGAGTCGTCTGGAAACGTGGAGATGATTCTTAACTTTTTCAACATGTTCCTCAAACTTAAAGACCTCACATCTTCAGAGCTTTTTCAGGAATATGACCCCGACCTCAAAGGCAACATTTCCAAAAAAGACTTCCACAAAGTCATGGAGCACTGCAACCATTTCTCCCAAGCGGAGATTCACTTCTTGCTCTCCTGCATGGAGACCAACGAGAGCGAAATTGTGGATTATGCGGAATTTGTTGATCGATTCCATGAGCCTGCAAAAGACATTGGCTTCAGCATCACAGTGCTTCTCACTAATTTGTCTGAGCACATGCCCAAAGAGCCTAGACTGAAGACTTTTTTGGAACTGGCAGAGTGTGTCTTGACTTACTTCCAGCCCTGTCTTGGACGCATTGAGATCCTTGGCAGCGGGAAGCGCTTCGAACGCATCTACTTCGAGATCAGCGATTACAGTCGCACACAATGGGAGAAACCCCAGGTCAAAGAGTCTAAAAGGCAGTTCATTTTTGACGTGGTAAACGAAGGAGGAGAGATGGAGAAAATGGAGATGTTCGTCAATTTCTGTGAGGACACCATCTTTGAAATGCAGCTGGCTGCCCAAATTTCTAAATGCTCCGGAGCAGAAGACAGGAGACTTGGAGATGATGAGGTTCTGGAGAGTAAAAGAATGAGTGTGGTGGATCAGGGGTGGCTGTTCCTGTCATCCCTGCTTTCAGTCAAAAAGACGTTGATGAAAATGTCACTGAAGGATATCTTCATATCAGCCTTTCTGCTCTTTCGATTGGTTTGCTTGACTCAGATCCAATGCGTTGACTTCGTCGTCCGCAGCTTTCTGTATGTCCTGTACGTTGCTTTTGTCAGTGGCGGGCTCATAGAAAAAGCAAAAAAGATGAGGATGTCAGATTTGCTTGGCGGTATCCTTGAGCCAACTCTTGATGAGGTCATGGAGGGGTCAAGTGGTGTGAATCGACTCAGGAAGTACTCTGCCAGCTTCTTGTGCCCGACAGAATTGAGTGAGATTGGCCAGATGGCGGCTCTGACCTCTCCCAGGGAGGTGGATGCACTCTCCGACATATTTGGCCTGAAACTAAAAAAAGAGGGAGGCCAATACCGACTCGTATCGAAGGACCTCTCTGCGAGTCTGACTGACCTGTTCCAAACAGCCTCCAGAACAACTGTCACCACTGAAGTCTTTGAGAAGCATCACAGCGTGGTATGTGTTCCGTGTTTGTTTGTTGGACAGTTTGTTCACTGTGCTCACACGGAGAGTTTTTGTTTGTGTTTTTCTGTTTGCCATAATTGGAGCTGTTTGCTTTTACAGCTCTGAAATCAGACTCGTTTGCTTTATCTGACTTTTGCAGTTCAGGGAACAAGTGGACACTGAGGAAACAGATGAGAAAGTGATGGAATTAAAGCATTCTGAGTGAGTTTATTCTAAAAAATACATTAAAAATACAAAATTAAAGTAAAGGTAAAAGTTTAACTAGAAATATTATAGTAAAAACATTTTTTTTCTTGTCACATCCTGACCAAATGTTTGTTTTTCTCCTTGTTTGCAGAAATGAGAAATCTGAAGAGAACGCTGAAAGTATGAACGCAGGGCCAAACTGGAGAAATAAGCGAAGCTCTAATAGGTCAAAGGACTCACACGGCCAACATTTTACTCTCTGGGAGGCGATCAGCTCACACAACAAGAGCCTGCTGGTATTGTGCACCCTTAAATACTCAACAACTTATGAGGATGCCTAATCAAATAAAGTTTTTTTTTTTTTTTTGCAAATAACCCGAACAAAACCTGAGCGTTTGTCTTTTTTTTCCCTGTAGAGCTTCTTTGCAAGAAACTATTACAACATGCGCTTCCTGGCTCTGTTTGTCACCTTTGCCATAAACTTTATTCTTCTGTTTTACAAGGTAAGAGCAAGAGCTGGAACAGATGAAATGTATTTTTAGTTTAACGAATTTATCATCTGTGGTAACACTTGATAATAAGATTCCTTAACAAGTTTTATTAACACATTAACACACATTTATAATGTGTCAGTAAGACATTTACCAGCACAATAAGCCAAATAAGGTTTATTAACATACTTAATAAGATTCAATAATATCCAAAGGGAGACCATTCTCAATAAAAGTCATATAAATAAGCTGCTTACAAGATAAACAAATGTATTAACCATCTTTCTTAACATATTTAGTGTTTTGCAGCTCCTCATGTTACCGTTTCAAATTACTTCATATAAATTGTTAAACATATTATTTACTCGTTAATTTTTATTTTCTAGTCACTTACAAGTAGTAAGAATGATCAATATTGGAACCAATCATAATTAAAAAATCTAATTAAAAATTCTATTCTGATTGGTTGCTGTGTGTGGATTACAAAGCAGAGGGGAACTGACCATTAGGGATAGCTAGGCAATTGCCTGTTGCCCCTCTAACACCTTGGGGGCCGAAGGCTGAATATTTAACAAAAATATCTAAAATAATTTCCACAATTTTTAGTGTCCAACTGTGTTGTAAAAAACACAAAGCACTGAAATTTCATTAAACTGCTCAAGTGTTTCGTCCTCCACCAGCCCTTCTGCAGCAGTAGAAGATTCCATCAACAGCAAGCTAGAAAGTCAAGAGAGGATTTT
>NC_050526.1:4818515-4820732 GCF_002922805.2 Oryzias melastigma
TTTTATAATAATTTTACGATTCATATACATTTATTTTCTTTAATGGTGGTCCTAATATAAGAAAAGGGACAAGAAGAGGTGAGAAAAAACAAGGGTTAATTTTTTTTCTTTCTTTTTAATTGATGCCACTCAGTTGTTAACTGTTTTGTTTCATCATTTTGAGTATTTTTTATTATTTTTCCTTCATCATTAAAACGCGACTAAAATGATTAATACACCCCCTACAGAAGGCCCCTTGATACTATTCGCCCAGGGCCCCCAAATTGCTACATCCGCCACTTTTTAAAAGTGATAATCCACATTGATAATCACCAAAAATGAATTGGTGGTCACATAGTCCAGGCTTCTTTAAAACAAATTGTTGCTTCATTTTATGAAGAAAAACAAGTGGTAAGAGGTGATGCTTTATTTAACCTATTGTTACAGTTACCATATATATCGAGGTTGGTGCTAGCTAACCGTACACGTATCAAATAGTCAGTTTTTTGTGAAAAACTGATCTAATAATAGGAAGAAAGTACTAAAAAGTCGAGTGAATATTTATTTAGTTTGTGACCATGGTATAAGCAGGATAATGCTGTTCGAAGTGTGCATTATCAGAAATGAACACACTATCCTGATAATGCACACTTCTTTGAGCATTATCCCTTATATATATTTCTACATCACACAAAATCATTCGTCACATCTCTAAACAGTACATATTTTGTCGTGCAGAGGTTAACTAAATCAATATTGTGTTTAATATGAATCAGTTACCAATGGTCTTCTTGGGTCTGGCTTTACCACAGGTGGCGTCCTCGCCTGCATCCACAGAGGAGGAGGTTCTGGTCATGTCTGTCGACAGTGAAGAGCTGGACTCTGTCATGAAAGAAGACAGCAGTAGAGATCACTTTGTGCTGGAAGAGAGCAGTGGATGGATGGAGCCTTCTCTCCATCTGCTCGCTATTGCACACACTGTCATCTCCTTCTGTTGCATCATCGGGTACTACTATCTCAAGGTACACTAGTGTACTTTTACACGTGTTGATCTTGTAAATATTTCTATGTGACCAGTTTGATTGTTTTGACTGAAAGGTTCCTCTGGCGATCTTCAAGCGTGAAAAGGAAGTGGCGCGCAAGTTGGAGTTTGATGGGCTTTATGTCACAAAACAACCTTCAGAGGAAGACATTAAAGGCCAGTGGGACAGACTGGTCATTAATACGCCGTATGTTCTTGGCTCCAAAGAATTTACTTTATACACAAAATCCAGGAAAGCAATTTTGCACTAAACATAATTACACAAATATTTTTGCTGGAGTAACCATGACTTAAAATTATTGTTTGTTTAGCATGTTTTATCATAAAGTCCCTACTTGCATTCATTATGTACTTTTTTGTTCTGTTTAGATCATTTCCAAGTAATTACTGGGATAAATTTGTGAAAAGAAAGGTGAGGACTTCTTTCATTCTGCACAGAAAATGATTTATTCCATTTCAGCTATTTATAATTGCCTGTATATTTCACATAGTGACAGTACATTAAGAAATAACTGCATTTTAATGTATTCAATCCCTGTACTTTTGGTCTATGCATCATCTGTGTTTAGTAGGAAAAAAATAAAATTATAAATCAAGAAAGTCATTTAGGTCTTTTTTATCTTTTAAAGCCCAACTACTCGGAAAATGTTAAATTATTCTAAAACATTTTTTAGAAAAACACTTTACGCTATTTTAAAACATGAATACTTGAGATTAGGGCTGGGATGATAGAATCCAAGATCTAAGCTTAATAGATCAATAATCGATCCATAAAAATAGAAATCGATCTAACATATAAAGCTAACGTCTACTAGCTTGATGCTAACATATAATGGGATTTCCCATAAGGCTGTTAATGCTAACATTCGGTCGACCGAAACATACATTCCTAACTAAATAAACATCTTTATAAACTCACAGGAATGAATTTTCCAAACTCTTTTGAGGATTTTTTTTAAAGTAACCATTTGTGGTCTAAAACTGTTTTTTGCTCATATTTTCTTCTTCTTCTAGAATAGAGTGTGCTTCTATAGCGCAATCGCCACCTAGTGGCCAAACTGAAACGCTGAAAGCAGAACAATGTTGGAGCTTCTCTGTTTGAGAATCCGTGTAGGGCTGTATGGTGTTAACAGTCTCATTATAATTTCACTAATAACTTTTGAACTGTATCAGAATCAACAAGCACTTCACTTTGC
>NC_050526.1:4821079-4840086 GCF_002922805.2 Oryzias melastigma
TGAAAGCAGAACATTGTTGGAGCTTCTCTGTTTGAGAATCCATGTAGGGCTGTATGGTTTTAACAATCTCATTATAATTTCACTAATAACTTTTGAACTGTATCAGAATCAACAAGGACTTCACTTTGCTATTGGAGTTTTATAGAAAAAAAAATACAAAAAAACAACTTGCATTTGATCGGATCAAAACCGGATTACATAATTAAGCAAAACAGTAAAAAAAAAGTAATTAAGTAGGGGAAGGATTATATAAGTTTGCCTCTTCACACCCTTTTTCAAGCAATAAATCAAACTACTGACTTTAGTTAACAATCACAAAAAAATTAATAAACCAAATGTGACATAAGTCTGTTTTGTTCTTGTTTGTTTGTTTTCTATTTACTAATTAACGCATTTCATTATTTCTGTAATGAGTTTGAAATAATTATGTGTTTTTTCCTGTATTTTTCATAATCTATGCTTGAATAAAAGTAATTAAAATAAAAAATATATGTAAATTATTAATGTATTTCTAAACAAATGTGTCTAAATTTTTAAACTGTGTTGACCCAAAATTGATTTTGAATCCAATTTAAATGAAGAAATAGAATAAAATCGGATTCAAATCAATTCAGGCTCTAGTAAATCGAATTATTTGAGATACAGTATCTCACAAAAGTGAGGACACCACATATATTTCTGCAGATATTTATTTATATCTATTTATGGGACAACAGAATTTTTGACTCAATGAAAAGTAGTCGGTGTAAAGTTTTTAAATCAATCCCACTTTTGTGAGATACTGTACATAAGCCCTCGTAGATGTAGGGCATAGGGGGGAAATAAAGCTTTAGCTTTACCAGAAAATATGTTTTCTGATTATTTTAGATCAATTTTTCAAATTTAACCTCAAACCTGAAACATTGATATTTTTCGTTGTACATTAGCACCATCTTCTTATCAATTATGCTGTTTGATGTTCTGAGAAAACGACGTTGTCTTCTTGTCCTGTCAGGTGATGGATAAGTACGGAGGCCTTTGTGGCTCTGAGAAGATCAGTGAACTTTTAGGTCTGGACAAGGCGGCTTTAGACTTCAGCTCTGATGGAAGAGACAGGACGAGGCTCAAAAGAGACGGCGCCTGGGCTGCTTTGTGAGAAATTCTAAAATCACTTAATGTGCTTTAAATGCAAAATACAAGAATTACTGACAAATAGGAAAATTAGACAAACAAATATTAACAATAAAACATGATATTAGTGTAATATGTTTGTTTTTCATTGCAATTGATGCTGTTTTGGCGGTGAACGTTTGTCACAAACTACCGTTCAGTTGCCAGCTTTCAGCGTTAGCAGTTGCTGCACAATTTGCTGCACTCGCATTAGCATACAGACAGCCTGGTATTGATATGAAAACAGCACCCAAATAAGGAAATCAATGCTGCCCTTTGTGTTGAGTGTTATTCCGTAGAGGAGAATGGAACTCCCGTCTAATATAGATTAACACTTTGGGCTTATTTACAGTTTCATCTTTTCATGTGGGCCTTGTCGTCACCCCCTCGAATTATTTGAGACAAAAATGTTCCACCCCTGTATAAAGAGTTTGTGTATGAAGATGTGAGCTTCCTAATGAGTGTCCAGACAAGAAAGGGTCCTAGAACATCATCTTGTACTTGAGGAGGAACAGGACATTCTGAGAAGATTTCACTCCTTTTTTGAAGAAAACACGCCGGCTCAAGGGTTTGTGCAGTGGACATTTTGACCTCATTTTCTAGGTTCTAATCCTCCTTTTATTTCAGGTACAGATCTATTGACGTGAAGTACCAAATCTGGAAACTAGGAGTGGTCTTCACTGACAGTGTGAGTTTGGTTTGTTCTGTTTTGGGATAATTGCACCATTTTCTGCAATTTATGACAACTCATAAAGTAGGATTAGTGTGGAAATTAGGAATAAATCCATTTTACGTCATGTTTTACTGTGAAACAAATATTGAAGTACTAATATCCTGTGACTGTATCTCATCTCAAGTACTCGTTTCTTTTTTTGTGCTCCCTGATAGTGCTTCTTATACTTGACCTGGTACATGCTGGTGTCATCTCTGGGTCATTACAACAACTTCTTTTTTGCTGCCCACCTTCTGGACATCGCAATGGGCTTCAAGACGCTTCGTACCATCCTTTCTTCCGTTACACACAACGGGAAACAGGCGAGTCCGCGCCTCACAACTGTGTTCTTTACACTTTTGCTGTTTTGTCTTAATTTTTGTTTCTCTGTCAGCTGGTCCTGACTGTGGGTCTGTTGGCAGTCGTTGTGTATCTCTACACTGTTGTCGCCTTCAACTTCTTCAGGAAGTTTTACAACAAGAGCGATGACATAGACGCTCAAGATATGAAGTGTAATGACATGCTTACTGTAAGTCAAATTTGCATACTGACACACTTTTACTCATTTCCTCCTATAATGTCTTCCTGTGTTTGTTTTTTTCCCAAAAGGAGGCCTCTCTTTTTTTTCAGCTTCAGATTGGAGGCGCTTTATTTTGACAGTGAACTCTAAAGGGAAAACTGTTTCCTGTTTTTCCTCTTTCTAATAGCTTCCATGAAATGATGGACACATGGATGAAAAAAAAAGAACATTTCCTGAAGCCTGTTTTTTTTGCTTGTCCATTCACAAAGTTAACAGCCAATATTGTGCAGTATTTGGATGTGAGTACTTCTGTCACTCACAAATGCAGGCGGATAGAATTTGAATAAACCCTGCCATTTAAGGAGGGATATTACATTAAATTCACAGTCACACGGTGAAACAAATGAATGTTTTTCTGTCATAAAAATCCCCCTTCTCGCTATTACTACAACACTCCAGCCCCTTTCGTAGTGTTCCCTCTGAAGCTACGTTCTCCACTTTCAATGAAAAAGTCTATGTAAACATAGAGCACAATTTTAAGTAAACACAAAAAACACGTAGGCTTTGTCCGAATTTCCCCCAACCCTTAAAACTATATAGTGAACTGGATTTTAGAAGTAATTCGGACACAATGGTCACTACTTTTTTTTTGTTTTTCTAAAAACAGGATATGACGTCACTGATTTGACAAAGTGAAAATCAAATAAAAACGAACGTTTCACGACGTTTATTTATGACTCCACTGTGTTCTGATGGTGAAAATGTGAATATTTTATTCAAATATTAAATTTAAACTTTTTTTTTGGTCGAAATTGTTCGACCGCAATGCATTGTGGTCTATATTCACTAATCAAGTGACCATCGATGTACGCTAGTTTTTCGTAAAGACTTCTGGGAAATTTTCCAGTGCACTCAATTTTGGAATTAGTAGATTCAGACACTAGAAAATGACAAACGCACTATATAGTGATTGGGGGAATCGGACACAGCCGTAGTCAATGGCTATTGAACAAACATTGAAAGTTAAATCAAACTTTGACCAATCAGAGACTCTGATTTGTTAGTGACGTATGGATGAATTGGATACCATTTCATCAAGGAAATGACAACTGTTTGAAACTTGTGGAATTATATGACATCACGTCTTTCATATTTTGGAATGAAGAAAAGGCCTAAACAAGATTTACAATTTTTGCGCTGCTTTGACTTTCACACCAACTGTAGGTGGCGGACATTTGTTAGTAAACACTGTAGGGGTGTGTAATTTTTTTCAATTCAATTCAGTTTTATTTATAGATCCCAGTATCTCAATGCAATTATCTCAGTACAAAGACATAAAGTCAGTCATAAAATATGAACAATTGCTGGTTGCTAAACTAAACTAAGGTAATCTGGCAAACCTGCCCTTAGAGCCTCCTTCTCTGTGAGGAAAAACTCTCAAAAAATTAAACAATTTGGGGAAAAATTTGGGAAAAAATGAGAAATCTCAGGCAAGAGTCTGGTGATATGGTACGTCTCATACATATCGAGATATGTATCACGATACACGTCTCACGATACACGTCTCACGATACATATCTGGATATGTCCTAAGACTGTACCAGAACACTATTACACTATTATTTTAAAGAGTATGACTTGAATATTAATACACCTTTTTTTATTATTAAAATGGTAAAATTTCACTTTATTTAATGATCACATCATCAAACCCTGCAAATATTTTTCAGTATAAGAAAATACATAAACATAATGAATCTGAAAAGTATGATTGAGAAGATAAAGGGCTGTTTATTTCCAACATTGCTGAATGTAGCTCTTCTAGTAGGGTGTGTATTGGTCAGAGTTTGGCGATACATATCTCACAATACGATACATATCACTGAACATTCAACACAAGCTGGTTCTCACAAGATCTTGTTGTTGTTTTGGTTGCATTGTAGAGCAGCTCAAAGAGGCTGCCAACTAGCAGTCAGGGGTTTAAATGTATGTTACATCTGCTGCTGCACCTTTTCAACAATTCTGCTCACCTGGCAGGTGGAGCGAATGATCTTAGTTAGCATCTGTCAGGTAGTTAAGACAGAGGAGGTCTCACCAAGGGTTTTACTGCGAGTTGTTTTAGTATGTTTTGTTCTTTTTTAGTCTTACACTGCTGGGTTTTGTTATTTTAGTTTGGAACTCGGTAGTCTTGATTTGCTGGCTTTGTTTATTTGTTTTCTTTAGGTAGATTTGAGTTAGGCAGCCTTTAGCAGGGAGCTGCTGACGGTCAACATGGTGGCTCATCAGTGTCCCTGATGGTTCCAATTCCTTTATTTTGTTTTTTTTTTCTTGGACCAGCATACTAATTACTTAATTTTTTTAATTTAATTTCAGGACACATCATCTCCTTTATTCAATAATAGTGTTCGTTTCCTGATTGATGTCCAGTTTTTATGTTGTTGTCCCCTTTCATATTTATTCCCCCAGACCTGAGCCAGATTTGCCAATTGGGGACGTAACAATGTAAAAATCAAAACTAAGATGCTGAATAATTATGAATAATTAATTAAATATAGTCTTGTCAGCATTTTAAAGTAAATTAAAAAAAGGAAATATCACTAAATCAATTTGTTTTTACCCTTAGTAAATAGTAGCAAAAGGAAGAGAAGAAGAAGCCCCTTCCTGCTTGTCCAGTGTGAACACCGGTGTGAACGTAGCTTCTGGCCTTTAGAGCAGCCTGTTCTGCAGCAGCCTAATATTTCATTTCGCCGCTGATGCGCCAGTCTCAGAGGTGAACCAGAGGTGGAGTGGACGCACTATGAAAGGGGTCAAACACATCTGAGTGATGCTGCCGAGACAGATGATGCCTCCATCAGAGACGAAGCCGACGTGTTGAAGATTGTTGAGGGCTTAAACAAGTCATCGGTGGGGAAGAATATCTCGGTGAAGAGATGTGGAAATAAAATAAAAAAGCTTCCAAACACAGAAATCATCAAAATTCATTACTTATACCCTGGCTGTTTCTCCAGCTTGAATACTCATCATACAGTGTCAGTACTAGACAATACTACAGTGTTGGAATAAAAAAAAAAAAAAAAACTTCCACTCTTCCCCCGCTTTTCAAACTTTTTGGTGGTAAAGTTTTGAGCAAAAAATAAACCCTCCTGCTCAAATTAAAAGCATATCCCCCTTAAATATATATTTTTTACTCTCCTAGTGCTACATGTTCCACATGTATGTGGGAGTCCGTGCAGGGGGGGGCATCGGCGATGAAATCGAGGATCCTGCTGGAGATGAGTTCGAGGTGGAACGAATCATCTTTGACATCACTTTTTTCTTCTTTGTGATTGTCATCCTCCTGGCCATCATCCAGGGTGAGTCACAGCGAATTCCTTACACTGTTTAGTGGGAAGACATTCCCGTGTACATCATGTTTGTACCGAAACACAAGCTGCGTACCTCTTCAATTCTCTGAATCCTCAAATGTAAAAGCCTGCCAAGAGAAGTGAACTCATCCGCTTACTCCTGCAGGCTTAATAATTGATGCCTTTGGAGAGCTCCGAGACCAACAGGAACAGGTGAAGGAGGATATGGAGGTAAGATCTGACATCCGATTATGTTCTGGTGAAAGCACTGACCTTTATACACAGATAAACATAACATTTACTCAATAACGAACTTCAAATGACTTACTTTTTACACATTTACACATAAAAAAACATGTGTCATAGTAGCTCTTGGATGAATTAAAAATAATTTGGTATATTTAAAATAGTAGGGCACCGTTCCATTATTATCTTGCTTTCCGGAGTATAAGTCGCAAGAACTGAAAAATTTATAATAAAAGAGAAAAAAATATATATCTAGTTTGAGTCGCAGAAGGTAATTTATATTTACATAAAATGTATTGCCCTATGCTTGTCCAAAAATGTGTGCATAAACTAGACCAGGGGATGCAACCAAAAGCTCTGGAACCATTTGTCACTCTTTTAACCCTGTGTTGCTTTAAAAAAATGGAAATAACCGAAAACGTCAATAGATCCTAAAATAGCTAAAAAATGTGTTTAGATTGCTAAAATGTTAGCTTAACTCAAAATTAGGCCAAAAATCTTCAGGAGTTGCCAAATTAGCCAAAAAAGCTATCACGTTATTAATATGTTAGCCTAACTCAAAAATAGCCCAAAAATCCTCAGTAGTTGCCAAATTAGCCAAAAAAGCTAACTTGTTAGTAATATGATACCTTGACTCAAAAATAGCCCGAAAAACCTTGGTAGTTGCCATTTTAGCCAACAAAGCTAACACGTTGCTAATCCGGTAGTTTAACCCATTTGTCACTCTTTTAACCCTGTTTTGCTTTAAAAAAATGCACAAAGTTTAAAATAAAAAGTGAGTTAACATTTTTTTATTTTAATTAATTAAGTTAAGTCTTTTATATTTAGATTTTTAGAAAGTCTGACAACTGAAAAATGATGGTAAAATATTTAAATCTGTGATTTTTTTGTTGTTGTTTCTTCATACTAAATTTGTATTATGTTCAGATTTTTTTTAACATTGAAATTTTAGCAAAATTCAAATGAAAAAAAGGAGAAAAGCTCAACGAAATATTATAGAAAATGCTATGTTTGTCTTTCTTTAGGGGCTTTACACATGGTGTATTTTATTTTGAAAGGAACTTACATGTGTTAAAAGTAAATTAAGTTAAAATGATTACATTTAGAAACATAAAATAACTTATTAAATTAATGTAATATTTAAAAGTTTAATTTTGTAAATAAATGACTTAAAGGCCACAAAAACATAAATAAAATGTATTTTCTAAACATTGAGGTGAGACTTTTTGGTTCTTTTTGGTTACTAAGAAAATGGTCCAAATGGCTCTTTTAGCTCTAAAGGTTACCGACCTCTGAACTAGACGCTCCCGTCACATGTGGGAGGAGCTACTGTCAAGTTTTTTTTAGCCCTATTGCTGCTTGGAATCATTGACTGAGGTTTATTTAGTTTGAAGGGTTCTGTAAGTGCGCCTCTATATGTTTTCATTTATTTATTTATTTATTTATTTATTTGTCTTTAGCAAAAGCTAGCATCTGAATGATGCCGCTTTCAGCGGTACTTCCATCTCTGTGTAACCCCGTTTCACAACTTGAGGTCTTGCCTTTTGTTTAAGGAAGGAAAAACTGAAAACAAGTATAATATTGTCTCAATGCAAATGAGAAAAATATAAAGTTTGCAAGGAGAACAATCAGATTCTCCGTGACTATTTCTGAATTACTTCCTTACTCATTACATAGTGCACTTAATAGTGCGTTCGCCATTTTGTTTGGATGAATCTACAAAAATGGAGGACCTCTGAAAATTTCCAGAAGTCTTTATAAAAAACTAGAGTCCATCGATGGTCACTAGATTAGCAAATCTAGACCACAATGCATTGCTGCTGAACAATTTTGAACAAAAAAAAAGTGTTTAAATGTAATATTTGAATAAACCGTCCACATTCTCACCATCAGAACACAGTGGAGTCATAAATAAACATCATGAAACGTTCGTTTTTATTTGATTTTCACCTCGTGAAATCAGTGATGTCATAAACGAAAAACGAAAGAAAAGTAGTGAGCATCGTGTCCGAATTACCTTTAAAATCCAGTTCACTTTATAGTCCTCCACTATATAGTTTTTTAGTAGTTAGATATTAGGATGGGAATAGCCTATGTTTGTTTTAGACACTTCTTCTTCTTCTTAGTTGCTGTAGAAATACTGATACACACCTACAGCGCCCTCTAGCTGTTAGTGGAACAACCACTATAAGGCAACCTGAAAATAACAAACAAATATGAGCCTATTTGTGTTTACTGAGTATAAGTCGCACCTCCTGGACAAACTACGGCAAAAAACAACTTAAACAATATGGTTTCATAAATAGTTGATGTTTAAAATGTAGTTGATCATCAATCATTAATTCATGTTTTATACTCCTTTACATATTTGCCATAAAAAGATGCACAAATCCTCCTGAAAGCTGGTATGAATCCAGATATTCAGTGAAGTTTTGTTCTTCTTAAGCCTTTCAGCAAAAAGCAAATAGGAACAACCTTTCCAAGTAAAATATTCTGCCTTTTTCTAAGATAAAAGACAGAGGCGGTACTCAGGAACCGCTGCAGTTTTTAGTAGTAATTACCCATCACGCCCAAAGGTGCTGGCAAAGGCAGACAAATAATCGACAGGCAGTGCTTGGAAACAGCCTTAAAGACAAAAAAAGAAAGAATATCTAGTATAGCTGTTAGAGGAAGTCTTAAAACAGGCAGCCGGGATATAAAATCCTGCATTCACAGAAAAAACAATAACAAAAGAAAAAAAAAGGAGCTCCACAGTGACTCAGTGGACTGGAAAACAAATGCAAAGGAATTCAAGCTTAAGCAAAACGCTTCACAGACTGCAGGAAGCCCAAGAGAACAGAAACAGTCAGAGACTGTCGCGTGTTAAAAGAGCTACATATTATTTTAATGTAATATCTGATTAGATCCTTTTTTCCCCTCACAAAAATAAATATTATACACACATGTTCACAATGTGAATCCTAAAAGTGACATGGTCCCATAAGTTGTGTTTATTATTCTGTCCATATTTTAAATACTGCCAGCCTTTTATTCCACTGTACTGTACGATGATAAATGAGATTCAGACGCTACTTTCATGCTCCCATAATTTACCGGTCTAAGTACAAATGACCTAAAACACGGATTACATTCAAATCCAAACAAACATTTTATCGCTGCTTGTTTCCTGTTCATTTATCGTCACAGAGACATGGGCAAAGCTATTTAGATTGTTAAATAACCCGAGAAATTGCAACAGCTGAGAAAAAAAAAGGAAAAAAAGGCATCAGGAAAAAAACCTCAGATATTCAAGCAGCAGAACATCATGTTTATAGGTCTGCTGGGATTCTTCCTGTTTTATTCTTTTGTATCTGTTGAACAAATTATTATTCCTAATAAAATCTGTCTTTGCAGACAAAGTGCTTCATATGTGGAATAGGAAATGAATATTTTGATGCCGTCCCTCATGGATTCGAGACTCACACTCTGCAGGAGCACAACTTGGCCAACTATCTGTGAGTTGACTCACCTTTGATATGTTTCACTTTTCTAAATGTAAAAACGAACTAAATTCTTCATACTTATAATTAAATTAACCAGAACTGTCAAAAATTGCAGTTTTGTTTTTAATAAATAACATTTGTGTTATTTTGTTTGTTTAATTTAACTGTTTTATGACCACAAATGTGATTTTTCTGTACTTATTTTGTGGCTACATTTTTTTTATCTTGTCATCAGATTGGAAAAGTAAAGTAGTTTGAGGTATTAAAAACATTCACATAAGAACCAGACTTAAATGAAGTAATTTTTAGGATAACACATTCTTATTATCTATAAAACACATTAAAGTGTCAAATTCATGACATCAACTCAGTTTTTTATTAACTTTCTTTTCTTTTTGATAATGCTTTATTTTACAGTACAGTACTTACATGTATTCAGTATTCACATGGTACTTTGTTGTGCCCACGTTGTACTTACAGAGTATTTACATGGTACTTTTATTGGTCCTACTGGGCACTTAAATGGTACTTGCTAAGTATTTACATGAAACTATTTTGGTTCATCCTCATGTGGCACCTACTGGGTTTTTATATCATACCTACTGTGTATTTATGATGTGCTTTCTGGATTTATACCAAGTAATACTCATCTGAACATACCCAGCATCTATTACTGCAAGTACCATGTAGTAGAGTGGAAATAGGGCCGATTTTCTTTTACAGTCCAGTTCCATTGTACTTAAGAGGTAGTCTCTGTGTAACTACTATCTACTTTTAAATACTAAGTACCACGCTCTTGAACGCATGTCGGATGTGAATGTAGCATCAGACTTGTTTCACTTTCAGTCCTATGTATTGTGCTCATGTGAATGTATGGGTCAACATGTGAGATCTATGTGTTCTATAGAAGACTACGCAAAAAAATATGTTGCTGTTGGAGTTCAAACTGGCTTCAATACTTGTGTTTTAAAAATACTAACACTTAAATTCATTGCATAACCCATGAGAAGCGAACCCATGTTTGTGTTTCAGTATTCTTGCAATGTTTTTTAAATATACATGTCAACAATTTTAATAATAGTAATAACTAGAAAAGTTGCATTACTTGCGATAATGCTAGTTTGAATGCTTTTTTGCTGAATGTTGTTGCTCAAGATGCTAAAGCTATTTGCTGTAATTGCTGAAGAAATGTACTGTAATTGCTAATGAGAGTTGCTGAGAAGGCTAAAGCTGTTTGCATAATGCTAAAGTTGCTGAAAGACTTAAAGTTGCACAAATCGCAGAATGTGAACAAATAATTTGAAGAATATCTTGAAAAGTTGAAAATATTGCAAGCAATGTAAAAATGCGTAAAAAGAATGAACTAGGAAATAACCCAAAACCACAATAGATCCTAAAATACCTAAAAATGTTTTTAGATTGCTAAAATGTTAGCTTAACTCAAAATTAGCACCAACATCCTCAGTAGTTGCCAAATTAGCCAAAAAAGCTTACAACTGGTAATATGTTAGCTTAACTCAAAATTAGCCCCAAAATCCTCAGTAGATGCCAAATTAGCTATAAAAGCTAACACGTTGCTAATTTGTTAGCTTAACTCAAAATTAGCCCAAAATTCCCCATACTAGCCATACTAGCGGGCTGCACGGTGGCGCAAGTGGTTAGCGCTCTCGCCTCACAGCGAGAAGGCCCCGGTTCGAATCCCGGCTGGGACCTTTCTGTGTGGAGTTTGCATGTTCTCCCCGTGCATGCGTGGGTTTTCACCGGGGACTCCGGCTTCCTCCCACCGTCCAAAAACATGCTTCATAGGTTCATTGGTGACTCTAAATTGCCCCTAGGTGTGAATGGGTGTGTGATTGAGGCCCTGCGGCGGACTGGCGACCTGTCCAGGGTGTACCCCGCCTTCGCCCTTCAGTAGCCGGGATAGGCTCCGGCACCCCCGCGACCCCGAAAGGGAAGAAGCGGTCAAGAAGATGGATGGATGGATGGATGGAGCCATACTAGCCAAAAAAGCTAACACATTGCTAAATCGATAGTTTATCTCAAAATTAGCCCAAAAAACATCAGTAGTTGCCAACTTAGCCAAAAAAGCTAGCACGTTGCTCATATGTTAGCTTAACACAAAAATAGCCAAAAGACGTTAGTAGTTGCCAAATTAGCCAAAAAAAGCTAACACATTGCTAATATGTTAGCTTAACTCAAAATTAGCCCAGAAATTCTCAATAGTTGCCAAATTAGCCAAAAAAGCGAACACGTTTCTAATATGTTAGCTTAGCTTAACTCAAAATTAGCCCAAAAATCCTCAGTAGTTGCCATATTAGCCAAAAAAGCTAACACATTGCTAAGATGTTAGCTTAACTCAAAATTAGCCCAAAAATCCTCAGTAGTTGCCATATTAGCCAAAAAAGCTAACACGTTGCTAATCCGATAGCTTAACTCGAAATTAGCCCAAAAAACCTCAGTAGTTGCGATATTAGCCAAAAAAGCTAAAACGCTGCTAATCCGATAGCTTAACTCGTAATTACCCCAAAAAACCTCAGTAGATGCCAAATTAGCCAAAAAAGCTAACAATAGGTAATATGTTAGCTTAACTCAAAATTAGCCCCAAAATACTCAGTAGATGCCAAATTAGCTATAAAAGCTAACACGTTGCTAATTTGTTAGCTTAACTCAAAATTAGCCCCAAAATACTCAGTAGATGCCAAATTAGCTATAAAAGCTAAAATGTTGCTAATCCGATAGCTTAACTCGAAATTAGCCCAAAAATGCTCAGTAGTTGCCATATTAGCCAAAAAAAGCTAACACATTGCTAAGATGTTAGCTTAACTCAAAATTAGTCCAAAAATCCTCAGTAGTTGCCATATTAGCCAAAAAAGCTAACACGTTGCTAATATGTTAGCTTAACACAAAATTAGCCCAAAAATGCTCAGTAGTTGCCAAAATAGCCAAAAAAGCTAACACATTGCTAAAATGTTAGCTTAACTGAGAATTAGCCCAAAAATGCTCAGTACTTGCCATATTAATAATGGTGGTGAATATTCTGTCTTCTGTGTCTTTGCAGGTTTTTTCTAATGTATCTCATTAACAAGGATGAAACCGAGCACACTGGGCAGGTATGACCTCATTATTCCCTAATAGCTCATGGTCCAATCAACTGCGGCTCGAGAAGGCACTTAGAAAACAAATTTTACTCTCTGAAATATCACATCCCTAAATAAATTCATTTACGACTCCCCCACCTCAATGTTCCAGTGACCTATCAGTTCTAGCATTTACCACGATAATGACAGAGCTGCAGCCTAACTTTTTCAAGTGGGTACAATTTGCATTCCCATGGCCTCTCTGAAGCCATGTCACTCCAGCCACACATGTAATGATAGTACTGCATACCTAACACCACTTTATCATTACAGGCTTTTCTTAGGCTTAAATAACTAAAACATTAAATGTGTACATTTAGATGTCAGAGTTCAGGTTTCCATTTCACACATATTTTCATTAATGTCTTATTTTTTCCTGCTGTTTGTAATACTTGTTTTACAAGGAAAATGTGAAATTTTGCATCACATTTTCTTAGGCAAATGTTCATTTTTATATCTCATAGACTTTGTACACATTTGTACACTTTGTACACTCATAGACTCCAATGAAAAAAATGTGTTTTTGGTGAAATTATAAGTGATGACTTTGGTGATATTCCTAAATTGAACTGAGTATTGGGATTTATTCCTCAATATATTATATATTTTTTCAAAATCTGATTAAAGATATAGCCAAAGTATTACACACAGTAAATAATAAAAATGAATATTTCAGTTAACCCTACATTACAGATCCCATCATTTTATTATCAGTGACTGTGTTTACATCTGATGTGACTTTGAGATCAATCCAGCCTGTTGACTTTGGCAGGAATCGTATGTGTGGAAGATGTACCAGGAGCGTTGCTGGGAATTCTTTCCTGTGGGAGACTGTTTCCGTAAGCAATACGAGGATCAACTGGGATGAAGGGCAATCTCAAATGTCAAAAGTCCGTGTAAATTTGACTTATACTGAAGCTTCAACGTTTGTTGTCTTTGAAATCAGGAAATCAGCGAATCACGTTACATTTGTGCTACTAACACTGCACCGACGCTTGGTTTTTGGAGTGTGTTTGTTTCGCTTTGAGGATCACAGTTCATTTACTTAAAGAATAAAAATAACTTGTCAATTTTCTGAATCCTAGTGTTTTATTTTAGTTGGAAGGGGATAAAAAGATAAAACTGTCCTATTTTAATTTTCCCATGTGTGTAATGTGGCCTTATTATTCAAAATCAGATGATCTAAGTCAGGGGTCGGCAACCTTTAACAGTAGAAGAACTACTGATCAAAACCTAGTAGGAGCCGTAGAGTCTTACTTTAGCCTTTCAGAAATTTGGATTTGCGTTCATGACCTTCTTTGTTTTTAATAAATGTGAATCATTTTAAATATTTTTGGCACGAACAAAAGCAAAAATATAGAAAGAAAATAGCATGTCTCAAAATGTTCTCTTTTTCTGACCCTAGATATAGTTGTTAATGAAAATCTCAGTAGATCAGCAGTTTGAATGAATGAAATGGTTTATTTCAGGCAATAATACATAAAATAACATCACATAATAAATCGCGAGTAGATCACTTGAAATGGAGTGGAAGGAAGCAAACTTATATAATCCCACCCCGACTCGACCATACCATAAATTACATAAATTATCAGTATCCGGTTCAGGACTTAATATCAAATATTAATAGTCGGCTAACGCTGTTTTGAACTCTACCAAATCAGCTTCAAAAGGTTTCTTCGGTGCCATGTTCAACTCTCCTCGTTAGTTGAGGAGAGCTGGAGACACACGAGAAAATCCAGTTTATTTTCAAAATATAACCAATTTCTACCATAAAACACAGCGATTGACAAATGCGATTGACAACACACACAGATCAGCGTAGAGGGCCGACTCCAGAACGAGGGGCAGGGCTAGGTTTTGGGCATAAAAAAAACAACAAGAGAGAGGCATAGAGCAATTCTTCTCAGCAGAAACATGGGGTAATATTTTTAGGTTATTAATTTACCCATGACGGCAAAAACATGGAGTGAATTGTAGGAGAAAGCGGACGCTGTGTGCACACCGCTTCCCTGTCCAGTGTGAACCTAGCGTTAGACGCCATCATCCAGATCACGTTCAAAATCACCTTTCTTCTCCGTTCTGATGATCAGTTTGAACTTGTCCTAAATGCTATAAAATGCTGCCATATGATTGGCTGATTAAAAATTTGTGTTAACGAACATCAGTGCTTAATAAAGTGGCCAGTGTGTGAATTAATCCAAAATCTGCTTTTGTTACACTAATTAAAATGTCCAGACATTGATTTTAACCTCATGGTGACTAGTAGCATTAGAGTCATTTAAATATTAAAGCTAATTTGGTTTGGATAATCCCATCCATGTACACACTAAGCCTCTTTCAATCTGCCCCAGGAGTCATGAAAACTTTACAAACATCCTTATAAAACATCTTAAAGTGTTTGAGTAAATCCCTTCTCTATAGCCGTTTCTTAAATATCCTTATGAGTTGGTTTTATTATTTTATGTGCATTAAATGCATAATCCTAAAGTCCAACTAGAAAGGATTATATTCTTCCTAAAATTAGGACTTTAGAAATTGGTTAGAAAAAAAAAGGTTAAAACAAAAAAAGCAGAAATCAAGCACTTCATACTTTAAAAATAAATAACCTTGGAGCCTTTTTACAGTCAAAATTTAAATAATACACTTTCATTTTCCTGAACTCTATTGTTTAAAAAAATGATTTGTTGAAAAATTTGTCATTTAAATTGATTTCTCCAATAGTCTTGGTTGCCTTATAGGTGATCAGCTGCAACATTAGTATCTTAACTGAAGTAGAAAGATGGGAAAATAAGGAAAAAAAAGGTCTTTCATCAAAAACCATTTTTATTTTTCAATTTATCTCCTTCTGAGTTCCTACAAAAATCAATCACTTTTCCCTCATCAAACCCACTGATACCATCTCTTCTTTTGAAATTCTTTTACAGTCCAGCAGAAGTCGTAGCGTGCCGTTTCAGAAGTAACCGCCCTCCCAAAAGTGGATTTAAATGAACAAAGTGTGCTTCAAGCTTTGGATCTCAGTTGATACAAACACTCTAAATTAAATATACCAACCTTTTAGAGAATAATTGCCACATCTCCTGGATCAAAAGAGTTTTTTTCAAATGAAATGAATGTTGGTTTGTTAACTCCAGACGTTCCTCTTTAATCTTCGTGATCTTTCCATTCCGTCAGTGAAAAAAAGAGCAGAAGGTCTGGATTTAGCTCGGGTTAACGGCATAAATCAGCAGTGAATTTTACACCATAAGGTCATAGTGGGCATAAGCATAATTGTGTTTTAGTATTGCGTGCCACAGTTCAGGTCTAATGTGGAAAGGATGAACATGGAACATTTTGTTTCTGGTGTAGCTGTCCTGCAGGTTCTCTGCCGTCACACATCAACAAGGCAGTTCTTTCTTCATTGACTTGTGCTAAGAGGATGATGTCATCCCCGTCTGCGTAGGTTCGTATTTTATCCCAGTCCAGAAGCCAGAATAGACCCAGGACGGGTCATCACTGGACACTTTTGTTTAGTAGCTTTTAAACACTCCAATTAATAATGGAAGACATAAATAAATGAAATTAAGTTTCAAAATAGCATTTCTGAGTATTATTATTCAAATCAGGAGCAGACAAAAAGCAGAAAAGCTTGTAGGTGTGATGTAGAGGCCACTACGGCAAGCCAGAAGCTCCCTTCCCCTGCTCCATTCCGATGCATCCGCTTGCAGACAGATAGATAGTCTTTATCTTCCTCGTCCGAGCTGGAATCTGGATCAAAACCGTACGTCTGGATGTTTTAATGTTAGGTTGGGGTTGTGAGGGGCTGTAAGGTAGAGGGGGAGTGTGTAAACAGATGGATTATGGGAAGTGTGGGTGGAATTAGTCTGCGGCAACAGTCCCGCCCACAACTTAGAGGCGAATTTTTTGATAAACTTCTGCCGCTCTGCATAAACTGACCAAAAAACTGACACAGGTTCTTAATATTTTGGCTAAAAACTCAAAATACGCTAAAAACGCATACACTAGTGGCTTATCGATGAATAGCGTGAATATGGATTATTGAGCAAAGACGGAGCGGTGCGCATGTCTCTACAGGAAAATGATTCGCATGAAAGTGAAGAGAATTTCTGATACGGAGATCGATGATGAAGCTTCAAAGAGAACAGAAACGTTCACAGTGATTTTTTTATTTCATAAAAAAAGAGAAAGGAGACAAACTGCTATAAATGTTGAATAATCTGACTCGCAAATGACATTTACTGTAATTACTGAGATACATTTCCTCGTCTTTGGTGGAAAACCGATGACATGGATTCTTTCTGCCCTCAGGTTTGCATTAATGTGACAATAATGTTTCTGGTGAGTGTAATCTCTGAATCTTGGTCATATGTACGGCCAGATGTCTGCAGACTAGAGCCGGATTAATCCGAATGATTGACGCCTGTGATATTTCCTTGGTGGGTCTCAGTACATGCAGATGTACTCTGAGTCATAAATCAATAAACTCAACAAGACAAACACAAGTGCAGCTGTAATTTTAGTCATCTTAAGCCTGCTGTCCTCAATTGTGGATTAGTTTCTGCTTCACTTTTGTTTGGGAGCGACCTGAAAGTGTAACTTTTGTGTTTCAAAGCTCTTTTTCCACTTCTACATGTGTTGCTTTTTAGATTTATCCTTCACTTAAATAATTTGATTGCTTAGTAGAGTCATAAACTTGCACATATTTGAACAATTCAAGTGTCAGGATCAAGTAGATTATTTGTTTTTGATAGAACTCAGAGAGACAAACACATTCTTTGTACCCAATTGTCATTTTAAAATAAACCCCTAAACCCTTTTCAAGTCATTTTTCCCCTTAATTATCTCTTTATGACTTTGAGTTCACTTGATGCCTGTTAACTTGTCTTCGAAAGATGGCTTAAAGGCTTAATTCTAGTTATTATAACTAGTAATTACTTTTTTTTGAGCTGTCTGAGACAACCTCTATGTGTTATTGCTACCAGAATCTGTCATTCACATGGTAACTGAAGGAAATGCATCGCTTTGGTTGATTAAACATTAACAGACATGTGAAATCATTAGGACAGCCACTAAATTAAAAAGTGCTGCACCAAAACACAGCCTAATAACACACAACGATCCACCGCGGATCTGTTGATTGGATTGTAAATCTACCCGAGTCTGTTTAAACAGTTTTGAGCGTTTCTGTGAAGTAAAGTTTTTTCAAGCTTTTTTTTCCAAATCAAACAGTTCTCATCAAGCTGGGTTGTTTTGGTGTTTTAGCAATTTATAGGCTTGATAATCCGCGACAGGCATTTGTCCAAAAGCTTGTATTATAAATACAGTTATTCATAACAGTGAACTAAAGTATTGTAACAAAACTTGAGCAGAAAATACGAAAGATTTTATCGTTCTTGTGTTCAAAGCTGCATTGATCAGGATACTCATGATATTTTTAGTTAAATTACAAAAAAATTAAAGTTCTAAGAAAAAGAAGCTTATAGACATACTTAAAAACATGGTTGACTGTGCATAAAATCTTAATAATATCTCAAAACAAATTTTTAACGTAAAACTCTTGACATTGTCGTAATTTTATATTTTACTGTCTTCCTTTTAAATTGTTTTAACTTTTTAAAAGTTTTATTGTTTGTAGGTTTTACTGTACGGTGTCTTGCTTGACTTCGGTCATATAGAGGTGCCGTTAAAGTAAATAAATTATAACTATTTAAACCATAAATATATACCATAAGTATTAATTTAGAAGAAAGTACAAATATCAGCATTTTCTTAATGTTAAATGGCAGTCATTGTCATTTAAACATCAGTGCATTAAAAAAAATCAACACAAAAAAGTAACTTCAATTCATCCAAATATTTTACAGAGAAAGATACAAGTTTTTATTATATATGTGTTTTTATGCCCTAATTTTTGAAAGGACAGATTTTAAACAAATAAAACTGAACGGTTGAATAAAAAACATGTGACTTTATATATATATAAAGTCACATGTTTTTTAATATCTGATCCGGATGCCTCCTGGGCGCCTCCCTGGAGAGGTGTTACAGGCATGTCCCACTGGGCGGAGGCCCCGGGGAAGACCCAGGACACGCTGGAGAGACTAGGTCTCTCGGCTGGCCTGGGAACGCCTCGGGGTCCCTCCAGAGAAGATGGAGGAAGTGGCCGGGGAGAGGGAAGTCTGGGCATCTTTGCTTAGACTGCTGCCCCTGCGACCTGGTCCCGGATGAGCGGAAGATGGATATTTATATATAGCTTTATATATATATAAACTATTCATATAAATATTATAACTATGTATATATATAAACTATTTATATAAATATTATAATTATATATATATAAACTATTTATGTAAATATTATAACTATATATATATAAACTATTTATATAAATATTATAATTATATATATATATAT